>NC_036645.1:14681-46730 GCF_002806865.2 Cucurbita pepo subsp. pepo | reverse complement strand
AAAAAAAAAAAAAAAAAAAAAATCTTTATAGAAAAGGTATAATAAAGTGAAGCTTAGAGAGTTGAGGCATACAATATACAAAAAAAAAAAAAAATAAATAATAATAATAAATAAAAAAAAGATAAATCAAAGTAATAGAGTGAAGCTTTTTTTATATCTAGGAGACAATGAAGAAAGCCCGAGAAGAAACAACCTAAGGGCAGGGGTAGAAAGAACCCCCTCCCAAAGAGGCTACTTACAAAAAAAATCTTCCAAGAAAGTGAGGAAATGTATGGAGAAAAAGGGGGCAAATGAGAGAAAAGGGCCAACAAAGAGAGATAGAAAGATGTAAAAAGAGAGTGCGGAAGTTTTGGAGTGACAGAGAGTCAAAGAGCGAGGTAGAGGTAATAAAAAGAGGGAGCAAGAAAGAGAGGCCGAGCACGAGGAAGAGGTACTAGAGTGGGAGACAGAAAGAGTGAGGAGAGGTAAAGGAGTGAAGGAACAAAAGAGAGAGGTGTCCTGGAGAGAACCTTAGCCAAAGGTTGAAGGTCTTTTGCCAAAATTTCCAGTTAAAAAAAAATAAAAAAAACAATAAATTGTGGTCGGCATCATGCCTAAAAAAAAAGTTCTAGGTGCTGCAACCAGACTATAAAGAGAGTGGGTTGCACCCCACCTAAGAAGCAAGCAAGAGTGATGGCAACATGTAAATAGTCCATCAAGCTTAATATGGGATCAAGTCAAGTGCAAAATGCAACTAAAGAGAATGATGAATCACAAGCCCAAATTTGAGTAAAATATTGAACTAAGACAATAAAAGAGAATAATATTGAGGGTGAACTGATGAGAACATTAATATGTTAACTAGGAAAGAATGTCACAGACCAAAGTCAAACATGGATCGAAATTTTTGTACAAGTGTAGAGTGTTACAAGGCTTGTTTCGAAATTTGCTGGAAAAGCAAAAGACACCGGGAATATCTCTCCTCAATTATACAGCCTAACCTAGCCAAGCCCTCTTCACTAATAAGCTCCACACCAAAGCAATGATGCACCAGATCCAACCCAAACAATCGAGAGTTGTAGATATCTCGCTATCACATTTCATCCCTCACTCTCATGGCTCTAGAACCATCTATTATAAATATTTTTATTTTGACTAAAGCCAAATTTTGAAACTGATGCGCTTTGGAGAAGGATGAAGCAAAATTTGCCTCCCTTCATTTTGATCAGCAGAAAGTGACCTCACAACACAAAGCATCCACAAACAGTCCTTGGAACTACATTCTTAAACACAGTGGCCTTATTTCACACAGTCACACACAAAATAGGAGATGACAAGACAACTTTCTGGAATGACCAATGAATTAGTGACAAGCCTCTCAGTTGCCATTCTGGTCTAAACACTTACGTTAGGTTGCAAAAAAGAAACCCTTGGGCATATCTCTCACCAAATTGGAGCAGTCTTTGCAAGGAAACAGGGGAGACACAAAGTCACATCTTTATCCATTGCTCATTCCCGAGAAAATTATGGGCTGATGTCTTGGTATCTTTCCGGTGGAGTATTGCGCCTCCTGCAAAATCTCATGAATGGCTTCATTTGCTGCTGATTGATCATCCCTCCAAGTCTACGAAGAGAACTTTGTGGTCCTTCATTGTGATGGTTGTCTTAGGGAAGATACAGAATGAAAGGAACTCGAGGATTTTCCAAAGCAGAGAAAGCTCCTCGATGGAAATCTTAGAAGCCACTCTTTTTTATGCTTTGTATTAGTGTAAACACAGGACTCCTTTTAACAGCTTGAATTCTCCCTCAACAAATTGGAGAATTCTTTTGTTATGCCTTTGGATGGGTCTTTCCTGTTGTGTCATTTGATTTAATCAATGAAATTGTTGCTTATCCAAAATAATTTTTTATTTTTTATAAGAGACAATTTCATTGATGATTGAAATTTACAAAAGGGATGTATAATTATGGTGTTTACAAAAGACCTTCTCAATTTGCAATGAGGGAAGTATAACTATAGGAAGTAAAAATATTAGACAGTTTACACCAAGATATAGCTGGGTAAACAACATTGTTGAAAAGTTTTGTGTAGGTCTGTGTTTTTTCTGCAGATATTCTCTAATTTCTTTCTTTTCACAGATTCCAAAAGAAGGTCATGATGAGGTTTTTCCATAATAGGACTTTCGCATTCTTGAAAAGGTGGTACATTAAGGTCATATACAAAAATTCTGAGCGTATGTGCATTGCATAAACAAGTGGCTTTGTGATTCATTTTCTTTCTTACATAATGGACACCAATTTGGAGAAAGAGTGATGTAAGGCGTTCTTTTTTGGAGATTTTCACTTGTGCTAATGGCTTTATGCGCTATTTTCCAACGGAAGAACTTCACCTTTTTAGGCTGATGCCCTTTCCAAACTATCTTTGCTAGCGTGCGATTTATTGCTTCTACTTTTTCCCTCATGTCCATCATCAAGGATTTTGTAGAAAAGACCCCGTCAACGCTGGGGGGCCAAGTCAGCGAGTCTGCTTTGTTTGACAATATCACAGGGGCAGGGGCAGGGGCAAGGTCAAGGCTTAATTCGGCCCATTCCGTTGCTTCATTATCCTTTAAATTCTTCATTATCCTTTAAATTCCTAAATTCCTACCAAGCTTCAGTAACACAAACTACAACTTAAATATTCTCATAGTATTGACACAAACTACAACTTACTTGATTCAGTAACAGGCCTATTTGACTAATATAATTAAATTTCAAACCTATTTGAGTTACCTGCCCTACTCCAGACCTATTTGACTAATATAATTAAATTTCAAACCTATTTGAGTTACCTGCCCAACTCCATATCAAAAGTTCCCCTAAAATCCAGTAAAGTAGGAACGTGTATGGGTATGTTCAATTTTTCGTGCATTTCTTTCCTATACACATTAACTTCCTCTAAAAATCTTGGAAGATGTCCTTGTACCATGGATAAGCCAACTTCTCCAATCTTGGTTTCAAATCATGTATCCAACTCACCAACCGCCTTCTAATGAGCTCGAAATTTTCCTTCTACGCATAATACATGCACACTAACACTATGCTAGTCCTACACACAGTACCCATGTTACCACCTTCCACATGTCATGTGCATGCTTGACCTGCTCATGCAGATTATCATGCCCACACATCTATTCACCACATTCGATGCCCAACATTTTTCTTGAGCCTCAATACCTTACCATAACGAGATAATAGCAACACTTATTATGAAATCAGATATAGTAGTGGTGTTCCACGATTTTAAACCAGAGTGAGGCACAAACGAGACCTATGTCTGTCTGATACCAAAGAAGCATAATGCGACTAAAGGCTTGGATCATATTCCAAGAAATTGCCAGTTACTATTTGGAAGTGTTGTTGGGCTTCTTCTAGGACAAAGGAAAGGTCCTTTTGCAGGCTTGTATTTTTGCTGTGTATATTTGTAGGGTTTGGAGAGGTCCTACATTGAGGTGTGGGATATTGTGAGATTTAACCCCTCGTTTCTGGATTTGGTGTCTCCAACTTTTTTTTTTTTTTTGAAGTTATCAGTTAGGTTTTATTCTCCTGAATTAGAGTCTAACTTGGTTTTAGTACTCCTTTGTGCGGGAAAATTATTTTAGAGGAAAAGAAAAACCCCTAGAAGATACATAATGTACAAATTCAATTGAATAACAAAAGAACGAAGAAAAAAACCCTCTTTTCAAATAAATTTCTTTGTTAATAGCTTGAATTATATCTAAAGGATTATATTAAAATTGGAGAGTGAAAGAAGGAACAAAGAATCAATCATGCCTGATATTTGATCTCCGGTGTCAAATTAAATGTGACCTTGTTTGTCTGAAAGCAGAAAAAAGATAACAATGTTAAGTTCCAATGCAATTAAACCAAGCTGGGGGAAGGATTTGACAGATAAATATTAATGATTAACAAACTAGGTTTGATAGGGTAGGAAAAAGGTAATGATGCTGTACCCGACCATCAGACATTGGTTTGGTGTCCAAAACCATTGAACTCTTGAAACCAACCAACTGTTTTGACTTTGTGGAGTAGTCTCGTTCCAGTAATTTCTATATCAATCAGTTTAGATAATGTCACATTTTCTTCAGAATATATTTTTGTGAGCAGGATCACATTAAATATACAATCAAAATTCTAAAAAGAACGTCAACTTCAAATGCAGAATAAATAAAGGGAAAGAAGGCCCTCCTCACCTTCCTTGCTGCCCAAAACTCAGATTCGGTCAACACACCACCAATAACAAATTGTTTATGAAGTTTCTGCAGTTCACTGCAGAATAAATGATGAACATGCCTTACCTAACCACAAAATAATAAGGGTAACAAATACTTCTTGTTACAATGATATGGGTCATCAGTCTACCTATCCTCTTGCAAACATCTCATTCGAAGTTCCATTTCTGATTTACTGAGTTGTTCATGTGGAAATGTGGCTACAAGCTTCTCAGAGGGAGCTTGCGGAGCCTCTCCTGACTTTGCTAGAGCACTTCCTGGAGAAGGCACCAGATGCCAAACCATCAGGCTAGAAAATCCAACAAATACAGGAAAAAGAAATAAGAACAATGGCAGATAAAGAACAGAGAAATATTGCAAAAACTATTTGATTTTTTTTTTTATATATAATTAAAATTTTATTGAAAAAAAAATTAAAGAATACAAGGGCATCCAAAAAAGGAGGTCCAACTAAAGAAATAGGCTCCAATCAAGTAAAATAAGACCTAACGAATAATTACAAAAAGCTTTCGCCACCAAGAGAAACACAGAACCTAACATGGGGTCAAACATCACTACGTAACCTCTCAACCCATCTTTAAAGGCTCTATTATTCCTCTCAACCCACAAAACAGCACAAACTCCCACTTGCCACAAAAAAAAACTCCCCTTCTCTTAAAAAAGATCGAAAGTGTTAAACCTTACGTGGATGACTTGCCAAACACATAATTGAATCTTTTTTGGAATTCTCACCTTCCACATACACACAAAAAAATAGACCCAGGTCAAAGAGGGGATTCAAAAAATAATGAAAGAACGAGCTACAAGAAAACCCCAGTGGGATTAGGACTCCAAAGACAAAAATCTCTTCTCCCAAGTCTAATGATAGCCTCCCATATCAAAGATAAGAATCAGGGCATCTGTCATTTTCCTATCAAAGAACGAAAACCAAGCAAAAAAGAGAGAGAGCTTCTAGAGGAATCAGGAACTTTAACCACCGAATAATTTTTTTTTTCTTTTTTCTTTTCTTTTTTTTTTTTTCCTTTTTTGTTAGGAAACAGAAAATTTTCATTGATATGGTGAAATAAATAATTTAGTCTTATCGTGAGGTAACTACAAGAAATTATTCCATTGCATAACGAGAGCAGATAAGCTGTAATTACAAAAAGGTTGTTGAAACTTTCTCCAACATAAAGCTAAGAAAGTGATAGATCGAAAAAAAGTTGAAAACTCATTCTACTTATCATTGAAGATATGACCGTTTCGCTCAAACCATAAGCTCCAAAAGAAAGCTCTCATGAAGTTCAGCCAAAGAGTCATTTTCTCATCTTTGAAGGGATGACCCATCAAACACTCAATAGAAGAGAAACGATATCACCTGGGCTAACCAAATTCCAGAGGAAAGTAGAGAGAATAAGGCTCCAAAAATCATTGGCGTGATTACAGCAGCTGAAGATATGTTGTGACTCAAGATTCTGCATACATAAGGGCAGCATGATGGAGAGATCCAAAGCCAAGATTCTTCTAAAGAACATCTTGTGTGTTGATACTCAGAAAACTGAACTCCCATATGAAGAATTTTATCTTATTGGATAGAAACCATCAACTTTTCACAGACTGGTCAATAATCACCTAGTAAGGGAATTAGCTATGAAGGGTCTATCTTCTTTGAATGACCAGCACCATTTATCATTACGACCAGTAAGCGAAAAAGACTCAAATAATGATGACAGTGAGGCCCATCTCACAGTCTCTGATTTCAGAAGGTTGCGCCTAAGAAGAGGTTTTAGACATTTTCATTGGGCATCCAGAGAGTCTTCTTTTCTGAGATATAAAGTAGAAAGACAAGTGATGTAACTGATTCAATTTTTCATGGAGGATAAGTTATATAATTGGGTAACAAAGAGCAGAGGGGACTATCCCCCACCCATTTGTCCTCCCAAGTACAAATATTTCTCCCATCACTCACACAAGACCAAGTAAGAAAAAAAAAAGGAGATCAAAGGAATATCTTTCCAAGGATTTCTATAGGTGCTTTTGACCTCATCTGACCACCACTTGAATGGATGTAGATAGTATTTACTTGTTATAATCCTTTGTTGAAAGGTATTAGACTCAAGGGGGAACCGCCGATCCATTTAGCCAACAAGGCTTTGTTATGAACTATCCCTAAAATTCCCAACTCTAGCCCCCCAAATTCACCAGCCTTCCCATTGTTTCCAAAGTCACCAGATGCACACCATTCCCTCCAAAAATTTCTCATAAGCTTCTTAAAGGCTTTACTAATCGCGCAAGGGGCTCTAAAAAGGAAAAAGAAGTACATAGAAATTTCACTCAAAATCAAGCAAACGAGTGTCGATCTTGCAAGGAAAAGAAAAATAAAAACTTATTTTCCAGGTACCAAGTCTCTTGCACCCCTTTTCAATAACAAGCTCCCAAAAGGAAGAGTTCTGGGATTATGCCCAAGACGGAGGCCTAAATAGGATGAGGGGAAAGACCCCACCTCACAAGCTCACAGCCTAGCTATCCACCTGTTCGGATCAAAGACCAAACCTAAAATTTGGCACTTTACACAATTGATTTTAAGCCCCAACAAGATTTCAATGAAAGCTAAGATGTGGTTCGAGATGAGGAAAGACTCCTACTTGTCGAATGAGAAGAAGATAGTATCATCAACGAATTGAAGATGAGACGAAGGGACTCTATCTTTCCCAACTTAAGCCCTCAATATACTGCCATCTAACCTTCTCGAGACAATCATGGCAATAGTCTTCACTATAAGAGGAAAAGAAAGGGAGAAAGACAATTTCCCTGTATAAGGCCCCTTGTAGCTTGGATCCTCCCCTGAGTCTGTCATTAGTGAGGATAGAATACTTAACCATTCTAATGCAACTCCAAACTCACAACCCCCAATTGTACCCAGAACCTTTCTTTTCTATGATCTTATCCAGGAAGTTCCAACTTCCATTCCACATGGTCATGGCTTTCTCAAAATCAATCTTAAGATGACTCCCTCTTGACCCTGATAATTCTCAGTCGCCACATTAATATTGAGGAGTTTTCATTCCCTCCATCAAAAATCGTAGAGGGAAGGACCTTTTTTAACATGTTGGCCAAAACCTTAGCATTGAAGAATAGTATAAGTTATATGTGTTCCTCAAATCGAATTTAGATAGTAGAAATTCCTATGAAGAGATTCAAAAATCCTCCTTTACTCTCTCAAATCCAGGCTGATGGAGCAAAAACACGCTATGATTCCCGGTCTAGACTTCTCATTTATTTAACTTCACAACACTCCTACTTCCTTACTTTCCTCACTAACTTATTACTAGGTAATGTACTTGAGGTGCCCTTCTAAAGCGAACTATAATCACATTCACCCTTTTGCTTCCCTCTGTCCTAATTGTCTTTCATGAATAGTTAAACTGAACAAGGGGCTTATCAAATCCATTGGAAACTTTCACAACTATTCACCATTTTTCAGATCAATTAACTGTTCTCACATAATTGCAAGCATCGAGAAAGGTAGAAAATTTCATTACAGCTTAATAAACAAGAATTGCTTATAATTATGAATACTGGCTTACCCACAAACTCCCGGCAAACATGAAGATCAGAGAAGTTTTTAAACTCAAAAATGTAACTTCCACCCTGAATATTTGTAGCAAATCATTAATTGCCATCTCATAAGATAAATTAAAGACACTCACAATATGCAATGCTGAGATGATTTTTGAAACCGATATCTGAAGGGCCTTGATAAAATCAATTAAAAAATTCATCAATTACAAAGTACTTTCAAATAAAACTACTGAAAGAATAAGTCATCGAATTTAAAGATAAACTTGAGGGTGAGAATTATGAAATGGATTTCTTAAAACATACAGAAATTTGTATAAAAATTTGCCATTAACCTATCATTATATTTGATGTTCTATTCTAAGATCAAATTTACAATGATTTACTCATGGAATATTTCCAGCGCTCTAACTTATGGTGTCTTTTAGCCAACCATTTTAAGTATTCAAAACCTGGTCCTTGGTGAGATTAAGCCATGGTGGTTTATTTGATCCTTCCTTGGTGTTTTTATGGCCTGAAAAATATGGAAAGATTAGATACGACAAGATTACATACAAACATAAGGATGCACAGAAAAGAGGTTAAGGATGATAAACTTAAACATTAGTCGGAGTTTTAATGATGGAGAGTGTAAAGGGTAAAGAGTAAAGACTAATTTGTGATAGTGCTGACAATGCATAAGGCTACTGGAAAAAGATGTTCTTTACACAGCACAAAATTGTGAAACATCCAGGCAGTTCGATTCTATTTGAGAAAGGTGCTTAACATGAAAAGAAGAGATCTTTCCCCAATCAAACAACATTGACAAGAAAAGATAAATACCAACATGACCACAAATACGGAAACAAAAATATATTGACCTGCCATGAATATAGTAGGTACCTTTAATAAATCTGAAGTCCACGTCAAGCTTAGAAGCTGAAGTGGGGTCACTGGGTCTAAATACAAATTTGCGCTCTGTCTGCAGAAAACGAGAACAGTAAAAAAAAATCAATTGAACAACTTATGTGGGTTAGTCAAACCTTAAATGGTTGAACCATTTACAGATGCAAATCAAAATATTTCTGAGCAAACACAAACCAAAAAGATGCTCCGCATTATCAGAATCATTATAAAAAAAAAAAAAAAAGCATTTTGTAAAGAAAATAATAATAGGAATTAAAAGCAGTGATACGGCATCCACATGAACAACCAAGTTTGCGAGAGAAATAGAATGTTGGGGTGCTAGTTCAACAATTCGGTATTTAAACAATTTGGAAATAGAATACTTGTTGGATATTAGTGGTCTCTCCTTCTGTTATTGACAAAAATATCCTGAAAAATTATCCTACTTTTTTCAAGCCAAAGTCCCCAAAGAAGGGCGTTAAAGATATTGTTCCAAAGAATTTGTTTCTTTCCTCTGATAGGATTCTTGCACAAGGTCTGAAGAAGAGTATCTTTGATTGTTCTTGGAAAGAACTATTGAGTACTATTGAGTTCCAAAGATGTTAAGATAGTGTGCCACCATTTTAACACAAAATCTATTAGGAGAACAAGTGGTTTAGAGTTTCAATCTCTCTTTTGCTTAGGAAACAGCCAGGGAAAAGTATGATATTTGAATAGTATTTCAGCACTCTATCATTTGCATCTATCCCCTTCCTGCAAAGAGTCCAAATGAAGTCGAACTTTTATTTCAAATATCAATAAAATTGTCTAGTATATAAAAAATGAAGTTGAACTTCTTTTCTTCTAAAATGATTTGCCTGGAGAGGAATTTAGAATTTTCAGAGGGTTTAAGAGGTATTGGGAAGAGGTATAGGATATTATTACATTTAGCTCTTTTTTGGGGCCTCGGTTTCTCAAGAATTTTATAATTATCAGTTTGGTCTTATTCTTTTAGAATGAAGTCTATTCCCGATAGATAGAAGTTGGTTCCCTTCTGTGGGCTAGTTTTCTTGTACGCCATTTTCTTTGCATGTGTTTTAATTATTCTAAATGAAGGCTCCATTGTTCATCAAAAGAAATAAAATAAATAAATAAAATGAGGTTAACAAAGGCAAGAGTTTTTTATTGCTACCAAGAGGAAGAAAATGTATTTACTAACACATTTGCGCTCCAGAAATCAATAATATAAGATGTTTCACAAACAAAAGTTAGAAAACTGAACCTGCATACTCTGAACACATCAGTTATGCATCACAATCACTTGCACAATTCAAAGAGATGAAGATTGACAATGTCTTCCAAACTCCAGACTTCAACAAATACATGAATATATCCACTTTTTAAGAAAATAGTTAAATCAGAAGTATTTAATTGACTGAAAGAAAAGAAGAACGGAGATAAAGAGGTTAGACAGACAATCAGAGACAGGAATAATGAACTTTAGACCAGTACCATTTCCAAAACGCCCGGCGTGCCAGGATCCTTAACTGATGTCTTGTACTTGGCACTCTTCTGGACATACTTGGTTCCCATCTTCCACTTAGAGACGATTAGTGTTGAAAGTATTGATATGAAAATCGATCCAACGGAATCGTTGCAAAATATTATTCGGATCCAAGAAATTGGCAGAAACCAATAATCTGATGGCATTACAAACACCATAAACAATCACCACCAAATAAAAGAGATAGAGAGAGAGAGAGAGATCGGACATGCAAAACAAAACTAGCTACAAAATCTCCAGAACTTCAAAGACTTCCCTGTATTCAAAACTTAAACCATCATAGATATATGCATGTAAAAAGCAAGGGCAGATAAAAAAAAATGTGGACAAAATAGATATCAACAGTTTGCGACTTAAGATAAGCAAGAAATTCAGCATGCTCCATTGTTTCAGAAACAGTAAAAAAAATGGCAAATACAAAAATACCAAACGGCAACGAAGAAGAAAATAGGAAGAGGTCTTCCGAAACTCACAGCCATTAGCCTTTCGACAAGGAATAAATCCCGAAGCTGGAGAGCACAACAAAATCGAGTGATAATAAACCAATTTTTTCGAGCGTATTTGCACTCGACCGGGATTCCGCAATCCAATAAAGCAGCGACGTGGGAAGTAGAGAATGGATTAGACCCAAATTGCCGGGAAAAGTTGGGGAAGGAGTGGAAGCAGAACTAGAACTGAAACAAAATTTATCAGGGTTCCTTGTTTCCCCCTTTACAGATTAAAACGAAGAAAAGCTAATGGGTAAGAGTACTATTGAATCAAAAGGGTGAGTAGTGGTTCGCAGGTTGTAGACCTGGTTCTTCTTCATGTAGGAGGAAGCCAAACCACTTTTTTCTTTCACCCTTTTTAGTTTTTGTATAATAAAATCAATTTCATTTTTAAGTTTCAATTTCTTCAAACATCTGTTGTAATTTTAACCTCACTTTTTTTTTTTTTTTGTTTCTAATTGTTTTTAGTTGCAATTACAAATTATTTATTTAGAAATAGAGAGACAAATTTTGAAGAGTATGCTACTTTATTTTATGATAGATGCGAAATTAAAGTCCTTCGTATGAATATCGACAACAAGATCATATTACGGTGAATACTGATACTTTGGCAGAGCCGGGTTTCTTCTCGCCATCTTCATGGCATTCGAGAATTTCCCACTCGTCGAGGTGAGAAACGTTGTTTCACAATAATGTTGATACAGGTGATTATTGGTACGATGAAACATTCTTTCACGACAATATACAACAAAACAAAAGAAAGCACTCCTCAAATTTACAAGCCTGTTCCTTTTTTTTTTTTTTTTTTTTTCCCTATGTATTAAGATACGAAAAGAAAGAAAAGAAAGAAAAGAAAGAAAAGAAAGAAGAAAAGAAGAAAAAACGCAAGAGAACTGAATGGAAGGAAAGACAAAAGAGAGAGGCATATGAATGGATTGGTCTGACGTAAGGGCGTGTTAATGAGACAAAGGCCACCCAAATTCCATTCTCAAATTTTACAAGATTTAAGGTCGTCAAATCTAGATAGAGCCTGAAGAAGAAGAAGAAGAAGAAGACTTGCCCAAGGAAACAGAGGCCAAAGAAGATGCCCACACTCGGGCGTTCCGAGCACTCGTATGGAAGCTCCTGGTTTTGCTGAGTCTTAACTTGGCCCAAACTCTTCCTAGGTCAACTGTCTGAAGAACACGCCCCATTATCTGGCTCGTCTCACCCAACACTTGCAGGTTCATTGGGAGAGCATGGGAGAGCCACAATGCTTTTAGCTGAGACAATATCTTTGGGAAAATCAGCAGTGACACCCTTAAACAGAGAAAAATTAGGGAGAACACCAAGTAAGCTTCCCTTTTCACTATTTCACCAAACGACAAACTTTTCAATAACCGGATGCCTGCTTTTTCGCCGCCACCATCAATCTTAACTAGCTCATAACCATTATAATGTTCTAGTGGCTCCATTCCTGAAAAAAGCACAAGGTCACGTGAATGAACAATTACATCTTCACCCAACACCCTCTTCTCCACTTTAAGATAAGAAATGCATCATAATTTACAGTTAAGCTTCATCGGTGTTGACCTTCTCCTTCTCCTTCACCTCGACTCCATTTTCAGGATATCATGGGGGAGGTAAATAACCAGAACTTTAGCAGGAAACTCAATTACCTGTTGTTCTCTGGTAAAATTGAACAAGAGAAGCAAACTTTTTTGGACCACGATAATGCACCCTCGACGTCTGGTTCAGTATCAATATAGATGGTAAGCTATAAATCCCATATCTTGAGAAGACGCTGCCAACGAACATGTTAATAATCAGGAAACATTCAAATATACAAGGGAAGTAAATCTGATGTGGGTCTAGAAAGCATAGAAGCCCTTGAACCTCTGTTCATCCCATTCATTTCCCACCAACCAATGAAAAGTAATATGACCCCCCCCCCCCCCCNTATCAACCAGGTCATGAATAAGCTTAAAGGTAACACATGTAACCATTTGCCATCGTCTTTATCTACAACATGTCGGAGTCATAATTTTATTGTTGTGCGCATCTAGTGTAGTGGTATCATAGTACCCTCCCATCATTTTTCTGTCGTCCATGAGTATATATGATGATTTTGTAACACATTATAAGATTATATTTCTTATTATAAATAAGTTCACGTTCTCGAAAACAGTATGTTGAACAAGGTTACTAAACATTAATCTTGCAAGTGAAGAAATAACTAGTCATACAACATGTCAAAGAGCGAGGTGCGGGCTACAATTTTAAGTTAGCAAAGATGATGAAAATGATATATGGACATTATAACTTCTTACCTTGGCATCGCTGAAGACTGCTCAATCACCAAGTGCTCAATTTCAGGAAATAATGAATTGAGGCTGTCAAATGCAGGAAACATCTCAAGGGAAAACGGGCACCAGGAGGCATAAAAGAGTACAGCAACATTTCTGGTCAGCTGATTGGAAATAATTCCATCGAGGAAATCTCCATTCACCTACATATCAAAAGATAGAATAAAACCAACTTACAAAGCATGCACTTCAAATAATGTGGCTTTTGCAAAAACTGTAATGCAAAGGAAATAAATATCCTAAATTGATCAAGAAACGACTTTCTTTCCCAGCTCGTATTCTAGACATCACGCCGGCATATTAAAAAGTATAGTGACAAAAGCAAACTTCTACTCCAAACTCCAATAAAAGAGAAGTAAAGTTAGTATGATAGAAGAGCAAAGCAATACACATAAAACCCTGCATGCAAAACATTTCCCTACAAGTTAATAGGATATTAGATCCTGTCCAACATCCAAATTTGCAACAAGAAGGTTGAAGAATAAACAACTACTAGTGTTAACCCAGACACTTGGCATCCTTTTTTTTTTCTCTTTTTTTTTCCTTTTTCCTCTTGTCTCATTTGGCTTTTATTTGGTAAGAAATGACAGTCATACTGGTAACCCAGAAAACTAATAAAGAAGAGGGATGAGCAATCCACTCTACAAGCCAGGGAGAACACAAAATAGGACTCCAGTTAGCAAAACAAGCAAGCATTACAGTTGAAAAAAAAAAATCAGGATGAAGTGTACACCAAGAACAGGTCAACCATCCAGCTAAATTCCTCATTTGGTCCCACCTTTTCCAAAGATTCAAGTTTCTAATTTTCCACAATTCATACAAAATGGTCTCCCCTGAAGAAACTTCAAAGAAAATTCCCATTTCGGGCCTTTCTCCTTCAGTTTGCTGTTTTTGTCACAGAGTGAATCTTTAAACCACCTTTTCTCACATTGCTCCTTTGCAGCAGCTATAGATTCTTTTATTATGAAGAAGATGGATTTTTCCTCTTGCCATCCCGGAGGGATTGTTGATTGGCTCTTCGAGGTCCTTGGGGGCTAATGCTTTAGAACAAGGCAAAAATTATTCAATCCGTAGATAGAATTTTCAGGAACTTTCTTCAGAAAGGAAATTGTGAAAAATCAGGTTTTTATCTCATCCCCCCCTGGAGAATGGAGAGCTAGGATTATACAGATTATAGCCTAAAAGAGAAAAAACAAGGCTCTCCTTTCCAAATGGATTTGGAGATATCATTGTGAAAAATCAGCTACCTGGAGAAAGGTCATTAATGCAAAATATGGCTCTACTCCTTTGAACATAAAACTGGGGACTTTTTCTTTAGCATTTACCAAGAGGCTGTGGAAAGCTATCATATAAAACCAAAATCTAATTGACAATGGGAAGGCTTTCAAGGTTGAAGATGGAATAAATACTTACATTTTGGAATGATATTTGGCTGACAGAGGATTTGCTAGCTAGACAATTTCCTCCTCCGTATGATATTTCTCTAAAGCATGTTGTACTAGATATGTGGGTGAATGATTTATCCCTTGCTAAGTTCTTGGGATGTTTGGTCCCTTGCTAGATTACACACTTCTTTTTGAGCTTTAGTATACAGGGACTTCAGTAGTTATTCTTTAGATCTTATTTTGTTAGATCGAAGTCCCTTTCTGTTTAAAACTTGGTTTCCATTGAGAATATATAGATCATTAAGGGTTAACCTAGAGACAAGAATCAAGCTTATAGAGGACTACCACGAGGCAATCCTCCCTCATCTTTCCTGTCCATTATGGTGCTTGATTGCTTCAGTAGACTTATGACTCATGCTGCAAATAGACACTTCACTAAAGGTTTTGACTTGGGGTGAACTTTATTGATATTAATCATCTTTAGTTTGATGATGATACAAACTTTTTCTCCACAAAGGATGAACGAGTTCTATCCAATTTGTTCAGCATTGTTCATCTCATTTAGAAAGCATCCAAACTCAATGAGAAACACCAAAAATCAGAATTTTGGGGAACACAACCAATTGAAGTAATTGTTTTAAAGCTCCTTTGGCACTAAGCGTGTTCATTCTCCTTTCTTGGTATTTACCATAATACTAAAGAAAAATTTCGGGTTTCATTTAAAAAAAAAAAAAAAAAAAACGCCAAAACATAAATAAATCTAGTCAAAATATATGTTCAATATAGCCTAGTCTACAATGCGGGATTTCATTCCACATATTTGCGCCCATGTACAAGAAAGCAAATAGTATAAAAACCCGTAAAAGTACATTATTCACAAAAGATCAACTGCCAAGAAACATTATATTGTGCTTAAACACTTCTAATGAAGTTTCTCTAGAATCTAGATGACAACATTATGATTGACCTCACTCATCAGAACACAGAACGAAAGTTAAAAATTATGTCTGAAAATGACTGCCTCCACCACACATTCTGATCGGATCATAATTTTTTATACACAAGAAAAATCCAAACACGTCTTTGTTCAGAAGTAAGAAAGTGATCTTAACCCGTGAGCAGAGAAGTTAGAGGAGATAGCATTAAAATCAAAAGTCCTAACTAACACGCGGGTCAATCAAATCAATATCCATAAACAAACGAGAATAAAAATCTAAAACCCCATAAGAAATCGAAGGAATCTCTCTCTCTCTGCCTGTTGCTCCATAAATCTAATCAATTGCGAACAACAAAATTCGAAACCCGCTGCATCAAAGGGCCTTATCAGACTAAAACAGACATCCAAAACTCATACAAGAAAAATAAATTTCACAGAAAACAAACAAGAGAAAGATAAGGAAGAGAAGTAGTACCTGAAGAAGTGGGGTGGGGGAGGTGGAGAAAGGGCATTGAGATCGAAGCCCATAAAGGAAAAAGTAGGGGTCATTAGGGCAGAAGGAAGGTGAAGAAGAAGAAGAAGAAGAAGAAGAAGCCAATTGAAAGGACAAGAAGACAGTGAGGCAAGCAGAGAAGAGATGAAAAAAGGTAGACCGAGAAGCCATGGGCGAAGAAGAAAGGGGAAGGGGAAGGGGAAGGGCAGGCAGGGGAATAGAGAAGAAGAGTGAGGGCAAGATGGGGAGGGAGGTAAATAAATTTCAAGGTTTTGGGTCTTCTCCCTGCTCTTGTTTCTGGTCTGTGTGTTATCCAATTGGATTTCNCACTTAATTATTTTTAACATTTCTCTTCAACATTGTTAGCCAATCAAAATTGAAAAAAAATAACTAAAACAAAAGGCTTATACTTACAACATTAGATATTTTATGTCCGTGAACAACATCAAGTTGCGTGAGGGACAAACACAGCTGGCTAATGTCAGCTTCTTTTGTCTTCACAACTTATCATCAATCCTTTTCAACCACCATGTNGCTGCCTGTGGCTTACGCTCTTTCCACGCCTTCCCTTCTTCTTCTTCCCATTCTTTCGCATAATTCCTTTTTTAATTTTTTTTAAAGCTTAAATTACAATTTCAAGTCTTCCAAAACCGTGTTTCAACTTGGAAATTTTATTTTATTATTTTTTTGTTTTAGAAGAGTGAATGCAAAATGTTCGATGGGCCGAAAAATCTNAACTTTTGAAACTTTAATTTCTTTTTATCTCTTTTCTTTAATTTAGATTATAATGTTTTAAGGAATTAAATAATNCTAGAAAGCCATGGAGGATGGTTCATCCGGCCCATTGTTTTCTCATTGGATATGGATACGGCCCATGCCCAACTTTCTTCATTCATCAATAAACTCAAACTATGCATATCTTCTCCTTGCAAACATTTTGAACAGGGCGGAGTATTTGTTAAGAGTTATATATGAGTTCTATTTTTGTGTGTGGTTTTGGAGTCTAAACCAGCATTCACCGGTACGGAGTATTTGTTAGAGTTATATATGAGTTCTACTTTTGTGTGTGGTTTTGGAGTCTAAACCAGCATTCACCCGTACCACTTAATTATTTTTAACATTTCTCTTCAACATTGTTAGCCAATCAAAATTGAAAAAAAATAACTAAAACAAAAGGCTTATACTTACAACATTAGATATTTTATGTCCGTGAACAACATCAAGTTGCGTGAGGGACAAACACAGCTGGCTAATGTCAGCTTCTTTTGTCTTCACAACTTATCATCAATCCTTTTCAACCACCATGTTTTCTATAAAATAACTTCCTTTCATAGCTTATTTCCTTCTAGAGTTCTCAAAATTTTAATGTTTTAGGAGTAACTTTTGAAACTTTAATTTCTTTTTATCTCTTTTCTTTAATTTAGATTATAATGTTTTAAGGAATTAAATAATGTTTTAAGGAATTAAATAAAGAATATTGAACTTAAACCATAAATATTTGATTTCAACATTTGAATGCAAAAAAAGGTAAGGTCTGGAATGGAGATAGGAACCACCAAGTTTTAGAGGTGTTGGAGAGGATTAAAATAGCAATTTAATCTGTATTATTGTTATTTTAATCAATGAAATTAGTTTGGCCAATGCCCACTCGCAGGAAGAGCGCGTGAATGAATAGGGATGAAAATGGCGGGACTGAACAACTCATCCCCACACCAAAAACCGACACTTGGTACAAGTTTTAACCTAAAACCAAAATTAAGGAGACAAATAACAACTTCATTTCGTTTCATTCCAAATCCAATTCCCCTTTTACCCATCAATTGATTGATATTTATTCAATCAATTTCCCCCTCTGCGACTCGGCAATCACAATCTGCGGCATCTTCCCCCTCTTCCCATTTCTCTCCCTGTTTTCTCTCGATCGTTCGCCCCTATTCGAGAGAGATCGGAAGCGGATTCGGGATGAGGGAAATCATCAGTCTTCACATTGGTCAAGCTGGGATTCAGGTCGGCAATTCTTGCTGGGAGCTTTACTGCCTCGAGCATGGCATCCAGCCTGATGGTTTGATGCCCAGGTTTGTATTTTCGATTTCTTGATTTGGGTTTCATTTTGAATGTCGATCGATATCAACCACGCATCACTTCTGATCCTCGATTACTTCTTTACTAGATAAATTCAATTTTCCCTGTAGTGATTCTCTATGGTAGGTGGGAGTGGGACTGAATTGAATTCGTGAATTTCGTTTACGTCTTTCTTTGGGTCTTTGAAGTTTGGTGGCATTTTCCGGATCTGTTTATCCGTCAAGTTCTTGTGAGATCAGACGAGGAATCTGGACATGGGTTTAAATTTTAATTGGATGTACCTATATGGATCTCCTTTTCAAATTGGAGTAACAAGTCTGAGCTCGTAGGAATTAAAAATTCGCGTGAGTTTGACCCAATTGATTTAGTTATCCTTTTCTCCGGGAACATCAAGTCTAATGACCAAACGTTCGTGCTTTTTTATCCTCAGATTGTTTGCTGTAATGTCACTCTTAAGATGGGAATAGATGCTTCTATCCAATTCCTATATCTGTTCAAGAAAATAAGTTCTTGGGATCTTCTCGGAGGTCATTTTGGTTGAATCAATATTTACTGAATTTTTGGATTGGATCTTTTGTTTATGTGGTGTCTTTGATAGTGGGTGGCATAAAAAGTCGTTGTTTTATTTATATACGATTTTCCATAATTTAATTGCAATATTAGATCCAATACCTCACCGCTTCAGATGCACCAAAATNCATAATGACCCATCTCCATGAATTAGAACTCTTATTCTAATGATGTTTGATTACCTGCGTATGCTGCAGTGACACCTCGGTTGGTGTAGCACACGATGCTTTCAACACATTTTTCAGCGAGACTGGTTCGGGCAAGCACGTTCCTAGAGCTATATTTGTGGATCTCGAACCAACTGTTATTGATGAAGTGAGGACTGGGACATATAGACAGCTTTTCCATCCGGAACAGCTCATATCTGGTAAAGAAGATGCTGCAAATAATTTTGCCCGAGGACATTATACAGGTACATGTATTTCCATTTCGACAAGTTTTTCTAGAGTTTCCTTTTTCACTGTGGTCATTCATCACTAACCTACTTTATTGTGTCATTTCCCAGTGGGTAGGGAAATAGTTGATCTGTGCCTTGACCGAGTTCGAAAACTAGCCGACAATTGTACTGGTTTGCAAGGGTTCTTAGTGTTTAATGCTGTTGGTGGCGGCACTGGATCTGGTTTGGGGTCGTTACTTCTGGAACGCTTGTCCGTGGATTATGGAAAGAAGTCAAAGCTTGGATTTTCCATATATCCTTCTCCACAGGTACACAAATGATAGACGCTTTGGTATCATAGACCACATATTTTTCATTGATGAAGCGTATATGAAAAGGCCACTTATATTTGTCACAAGTTTTTTCTCAATGAAATTTTGTTTCTTGTCAGAAAAAAGATAAAAGAAAGGAAAAGAATCTGTTTCTGCTCAGTTGACAATATTTTTTATGCAAACCTTTAAATCTTTCTTACTGATCATCAAGATTCAAGTCTATTATTTAATGCTACAATATCTGTATGCAGGTATCCACCGCCGTAGTCGAACCATACAACAGTGTGCTTTCCACTCATTCTCTGCTAGAACACACAGATGTCGCTGTGCTTCTGGACAACGAAGCCATTTATGATATCTGCAGGAGATCATTGGATATCGAAAGACCAACTTACACCAACTTGAACCGCTTGATATCCCAAGTTATCTCTTCTTTAACCACTTCCTTGAGGTTTGATGGTGCTATCAACGTGGATATAACCGAGTTTCAAACTAACCTTGTACCTTATCCACGTATTCATTTCATGCTCTCTTCTTATGCTCCTGTGATCTCTTCTGCAAAAGCTTACCATGAGCAGCTATCCGTTCCCGAAATCACCAATGCCGTATTTGATCCTTCAAGCATGATGGTCAAATGCGACCCAAGGCACGGAAAGTACATGGCATGCTGTTTGATGTATAGAGGAGATGTTGTACCCAAGGATGTGAATGCTGCTGTTGCTACCATCAAAACGAAGAGAACAGTTCAATTTGTTGACTGGTGAGTTAATTGCTCAGGGTTGTTAGAATTATGAAACCAATGATATTTGTGTTTTCAAAGGGTCCGTATCTTAATGCTGAAGTTGTTTAGAAGTACTGGAGGCAAATTTTGCAATCTCATCCTGAACTAAACTATCCCAGAGGATCTTAGTTTGGTTTAGTTATTGAAATTTCTAAACGTTATTGATTTGAGTTAAACCTGTGGCATGGGAATTTTTCAGGTGTCCTACTGGCTTCAAATGTGGTATTAACTATCAACCCCCAAGTGTTGTTCCTGGGGGCGATCTTGCGAAGGTGCAGCGAGCTGTTTGTATGATAAGTAACAGCACAGCCGTGGCCGAGGTGTTTTCAAGAATCGACCACAAATTTGATCTGATGTATGCTAAGCGGGCATTTGTGCATTGGTACGTGGGTGAGGGCATGGAGGAAGGAGAATTTTCTGAAGCCCGTGAGGATCTTGCTGCTCTAGAAAAGGACTACGAGGAAGTTGGTGCGGAGGATGTGGATGAAGAGGAGGAAGGGGAAGATTATTAAAGCAGGAGTGATAAATAGCTGGTGGTGTCCTTTTTCATCGTTTTCATGTTTCTTTGTTATCAAGTCCAAGCTGTGCGATGTTCCATACATGTTGAGGAGTGGTTTCTGTTTTTATGATTGATTTCAAAATTTACAGTGTTAGAACTACTTGCAAATTTTTTATTATAAGGAGTGAAGGTCTTCTTTCTAGGGGGCCCCCCCATTAAAGCATTTCCTTGGAAGGAATTGAGAAAATAATTAAGTTTTATATGGGTACCTCTTAAAACCAAGTAACAAAAGCCAAAAAACTGTATCGAAATAAAATAAAAAGGTATTGTATCACTATTTCTTCTATAAAACTAATTCTATAAGATATGGGTATGAATAAAAGTTTGAAAGTGGTAAAGACGTAACTAACCCTAATTTTATTATCTCACAGGCCACCAACCTTGATTTATAGGAACAAGAATGGCAAAAATGGGATGCAGGCCTCCAACAAGGACTCTAATTTAAAGATGGTCCCAATTGTGGGCTAATAATAAAATGATTTTTTAACAACGCCCCGCGTGTAGGACGACGTCGCCTTTGAATATTAACAAATTATGTAGAATTCATAAATGCCACATGGTGTTGACTTCATTATGGATTCTCTCTTTTTTTTTTTTTAAATCTATTTTCCCATTTCCAGGAGCTCCACATTTAGGTTTTGAAATAATAAAGTAAATAAAGAAAACAATACGGCAGCATGAGCTTGGAGAGACGCATATTCAACTGTTTGTTTGAAAATTCCACAAACCCCTCTTCCACGTTTGAGTTGGAAAATGGAAGCAAAAATGGGTTTCGATACAAAAACACACTTGTAATCCCAATTCCAACACCCACGCCATTTTGCTTTTCGTGTTTCCTCCATGGCTCAACCTCCGTGGAGCTCCTCCTTTCGAACCCTTTTCTTCATCCCAACTTGTCTCGCTCTCAACACCTTCCTTCTCATCCTCTTCTACACCTCTTCCTCTTCCTCTTCCTCTTCCTCTTCCAGTTCCACCCATACTTTCTTCTTCTCTCCTCCTTCCCATCCCCGTCAAACGCCCACTCAGTTCCACGACTCCTCTATTCCACTCCTTTCTTCTGCTCAGAACCTCAGTTTAGAAGACGCCAATGCTGGACCTGCCCTGCCTCACACTCAACCCTCTTCTTCGCTTCCCCCCTTTGGTAAAACCCTGACTTTCTTTTTCTCTTTTCTTTTGGATCATTCGATTTCATGATTTCTAAATTTTCAATGGATTTCTTAATTTGTGATTTCTTTGGGATTATTCGATTTCAACTTGGTTTGATGGATGCCTGTTTTTGTGTGTTTTAGGAAGAAGAATGCACGACCAAGCGAAGGGAGTGTTCCATGATGAAGACTTATTTCTTGAAGACTACAAAGAAATGAACAAGAGCTTCAAGATCTACGTTTATCCTCACAAGCGCAATGATCCCTTTGCACGTTCTCTGTTGCCAGAGGACTTTGAGCCCCACGGCAACTATGCCAGTGAGAGCTACTTCAAGCAATCTCTCTTCAAAAGCCATTTCATCGTAAATGATCCCAAGGACGCCGATTTCTTCTTCCTGCCCTTCTCGATCACCGGCCTCCGTAATGACCGTAGGGTTAGTGTTAGTGGTATCCCCGATTTCATTCGAGATTACATCTTTAGTGTTACCCACAAGTATCCATACTGGAATCGAACTGGTGGTGCGGATCATTTCTATGTTGCTTGCCATTCAGTCGGACGATCGGCCATGGACAAATCAAGTGAAGCTAAGTCCAGTGTTGTCCAAGTTGTTTGCTCTTCTAGCTACTTCTTACCAGGCTACATTTCACACAAGGATGCAGCTCTGCCCCAAATTTGGCCTAGGAAACAAGACCCCCCAAACCTTACTTCTTCAAAGAGGTGAATTATTTATGGCTATGAAAATTGATGGGTCTTCTGTTTCCCTCCTCCCTACTCCCTTTAGCATACTTAGGTTTGTTGTTGTTGTGAATGTGAGTATTAGTTTTGCTGCTTTCAGGACGAGGCTAGCATTTTTCGCAGGAGCGATGAACTCTCCAACACGTCAAGAGCTGGTTCGAGTGTGGGGTAAGGACGCCGAGATCTTTGCTCATTCAGGCCGTCTTAAGACACCTTATGCCGATGAGCTACTCAGGAGCAAGTTCTGCCTTCATGTGAAAGGCTTCGAAGTAAACACTGCCCGAGTTGGAGACTCGATCTTCTACGGATGCGTTCCTGTGATTATTTCCAACTACTATGACCTCCCATTTGGTGATATTTTGAACTGGAAGAGCTTCTCGGTGGTTGTAGCGACATCAGATATCCCAAGCCTGAAGAAGATTCTCAAAGGAATCAGCGATGAAGAATATGCAATGCTGCAAAGCAATGTGCTGAAAGTGCGCAAACACTTCAAATGGCATTCTTCTCCTGTTGATTTTGATACTTTTCACATGGTTATGTATCAGTTATGGCTTCGAAGAACATCGGTTCGACTTCGGTTGATGGATTAGAGAGAATGTTCAATCGATCTTCTGCTATTCCTACCCTTTTGCCATTATATTGCGTTCATCAAATTTGTATGAAGCCGAACAAGTTCATGCAAGCTGAATAGGATCAATCTCGAAGTTGTGTATATACATTTTTTTTTTGTAAGTCACCTTCTCTTTTCTTCTGTTTTTTCTCATTTTCCCTTGTGTTTATGTTTCTTAAGAAATTAATTGATTTTGTTAGTTGTTTCTTACTTTCTATTTTCCTTTTCCAAAATGAGATAGAATCAGTTGAATGATAACATGAAATTACACACAAAAATTGAATAAATAAAAGGGGAGTTGAGTTTTCTAAAGAGAAACAATGTGTGGGTGAAGAAGTTCTTCATCACTCTCATCTTCTTCTTCATCATCAGACACAATAATACCCTTCCCTGATAGCTCTAACTTCCCTCCCATACAAAACGATGGCCCCATACTATCTGTTTCAATGTAATCTCCCCTCAATCTCTCCTCAAATCTTTGGTCACTGCAGTTGAGAAACCAATTTAATGAACATCTGATTCCCTTTCTCTGCACCCTCTGGTACCTCGGTTTTATCCTCGATTCCAAACTGTACGTAAAATATTCAGGTAAGTTGACAAGCTCTTCGATTGGCCTACACATCTCAGACTTGAAAAAGTAGTAACTGTTTTTCATGAGTTCTACACGACAGGTGACCACCTGGGGACATTTCATAACCATCCTAGCTACATCGGAGGAGGGTTTCCCACGTCCAACAAGGACCTCTACCGGTTTCATTATCACGTGTTGGTGAAGGCTGACTATCTGTGGCATTTTCTCGATCACTTGTGCGAACCCTGCAGAATCAATTTTGAGCTTTAGGTCAAAGAAGAATTGCTGAGAAGACAATTTAGCTTTCAAGGCAACCCAAGAATTTGTGGATACTGTGCAATCACTGAATGAATCATCTCCTTTCTAATCCCAAAGCTTAGCAAGCAATCTATAATGGGCTTCACTGTCTCTTCAAGATCGTAACCGGGTATGTATGCTCGCTTCTCGAGCATTCTTGCTACTACCCTTTTTGGCAAACCTAGAGAAACAATAAACTCAACAAGGGGCTTGATCATGGTTCCAACTCTCATCCCCAAAAGGTAAGGGTATTGTGTGACCATTAGCCCAATATCTCTCGGATTAACACCTATACTTACGAGATATGCAACAGATGTACTCATTGTCCCTTCAAGCTTGAAACCCAGAAGCTCAGGGTACTTCTGGAGAACATATCCAATATCTTCTTTCTCCACATCGAGTCCACGAAGAAGTTTAACAACAGGAGCAAGCTCAACAATAACGCTAGCATGCAAGACCTGTGGATAATTTTTAACAAACTCACCAAGTTTCAGCCTCGGAATCCCAATTTTCTCCAAGTAACCGAGAACAGGTATTATATTTTTGCGAACACTACAGCCTAAAATTATGGGGAATTCATTAATGTCATCAATTGTCAATCCTAACTTCTGAAGAAACTCGACACGCTCTCTCATAACTTCAACTGTAGAAGGCAACTCCAGGTGTTCTAATTCATCAGGAACAATCCCCAAAGTTTTTAAGTAGTCACAGATTATGACTGGGGACACAAGTTTTTCTTTCCGCCCTTGAACAGCTCCCCAGGTAACCGTTGGCATGTCATATTCAGGAAGTTTGGAGCTTTGAGTCGAATACAATTCGCCTAATGGGAAAACCCTCCGTAGGCTTTGAATAAGCGACTGGTGGGCACATGGATTCAGGAAGGATTTGATGATCTTGGGGGATGATAATCCAAGATTCTCAACAATTTGATGTGAAATGCCAAAAACCAAGGAGAACTTAGCAGATTTTCTTGGCCTAAGAAATGAAAGTGCACTCATTTGAATCAAAACTGCCGAAGACAGAACAAATAGCGCCAATCAGATAGAGAAACAGAAACAGAAACATAAACATAAACAGCGTCAAAACTCTAAGCTTGTATTTCCTTAAACTACTACTTCAAAAAGCATAATTCGTAAGATCAACATCAATAGGTGCTTATTATTGGTTATAGTTCATCTAGTTCTCATGGATACAATTGCAGTGGACACGGAAAGTATAGAAAAACTCAAATTTGAACGACGACGAGACTGTGATTTTCGAACCCTAAAGTCCACGAGAATCAAAATATGAAGTGATGAGTGTGAAGAGCGGCGGTGAAGAGAGACGAAATGGTGTCCTTCAATTGGAGGAACGGCGAGCAGTGAAGAGCGGCGGCCGGTGGGCTTTGTTTGAACAGGACAGGCGAGAGATAGCAGGGGGGCGATTCTCTCTTCTCTTTTACACGAGAATCCAAGATAGCAGGGGGATGATAATCCAAGATTCTAAATAATTTAGGGTTTTAGGGTTTAGGGTTTAGGGTTTAGTGAAAAAAATTCGTATTTTCTCCAATTATATGGGTAAGGTTCTTAATCTTGACCCTTCCTTACAGATTCGTCTAAAAATATCGAGAGAAACATAGGTTTTTCCGATACTGATTCGGGTGCCTCCATGAGGGTCTTTTCATAAGGGTTGAGGTTGTGAAGTCTTATCGACACGAGTAAATGTTTTTTTTCTTCCATATTTTTCACTTAGGACACTCTTTAGTGGATATGGTATGATACTAAAACGAGAAAACAACTTTTCAGATCGAGTTAACGACCCTGTCTCAAAGGGGAAAAAAGTTCCTATGTTAACACCTATGGAATTTGAGTGCAAAATGGCCCGGAAGCGAAAGTGAAAAAAATTCGTATTTTCACCAATTATATGTGTAAGGTTCTTAATCTTGACCGTTCCTTACAGATTCGTCGAAAAATATCGAGAGAAACAAAGGTTTTTCCGATACTGATTCGGGTGCCTCCATGAGGGTCTTTTCATAAGGGTTGAGGTTGTGAAGTCTTATCGACACGAGTAAATGTTTTTTTTCTTCCATATTTTTAACATAGGACAATTCTTAGTGGATATGGTATGATACTAAAACAAGAAAACAACTTTTCAGATCGAGTTAACGACCCTGTCTCAAAGGGGAAAAAAGTTCCTATGTTAACACCTATGGAATTTTGGTCCAAAATGGCCCGGAAGCGAAACTGAAAAAAATTCGTATTTTCACCAATTATATGTGTAAGATTCTTAATCTTGAGCGTTCCTTACAGATTCGTCGAAAAATATGGAGAGAAACAATGGTTTTTCGGATAGTGATTCGGGTGCCTCCATGAGGGTCTTTTCATAAGGGTTGAGGTTGTGAAGTCTTATCGACACGAGTAAATGTTTTTTTTCTTCCATATTTTAAGCTTAGGACAATCCTTAGTGGATATGGTATGATACTAAAGCGAGAAAACAACTTTTCAGATCGAGTTAACGACCCTGTCTCAAAGGGGAAAAAAGTTCCTATGTTAACACCTATGGAATTTTGGTCCAAAATGGCCCGGAAGCGAAACTGAAAAAAATTCGTATTTTCACCAATTATATGTGTAAGATTCTTAATCTTGAGCGTTCCTTACAGATTCGTCGAAAAATATGGAGAGAAACAATGGTTTTTCGGATAGTGATTCGGGTGCCTCCATGAGGGTCTTTTCATAAGGGTTGAGGTTGTGAAGTCTTATCGACACGAGTAAATGTTTTTTTTCTTCCATATTTTAAGCTTAGGACAATCCTTAGTGGATATGGTATGATACTAAAGCGAGAAAACAACTTTTCAGATCGAGTTAACGACCCTGTCTCAAAGGGGAAAAAAGTTCCTATGTTAACACCTATGGAATTTTGGTCCAAAATGGCCCGGAAGCGAAACTGAAAAAAATTCGTATTTTCACCAATTATATGTGTAAGATTCTTAATCTTGAGCGTTCCTTACAGATTCGTCGAAAAATATGGAGAGAAACAATGGTTTTTCGGATAGTGATTCGGGTGCCTCCATGAGGGTCTTTTCATAAGGGTTGAGGTTGTGAAGTCTTATCGACACGAGTAAATGTTTTTTTTCTTCCATATTTTAAGCTTAGGACAATCCTTAGTGGATATGGTATGATACTAAAGCGAGAAAACAACTTTTCAGATCGAGTTAACGACCCTGTCTCAAAGGGGAAAAAAGTTCCTATGTTAACACCTATGGAATTTTGGTCCAAAATGGCCCGGAAGCGAAACTGAAAAAAATTCGTATTTTCACCAATTATATGTGTAAGATTCTTAATCTTGAGCGTTCCTTACAGATTCGTCGAAAAAAATCGATAGAAACAATGGTTTTTCGGATAGTGATTCGGGTGCCTCCATGAGGGTCTTTTCATAAGGGTTGAGGTTGTGAAGTCTTATCGACACGAGTAAATGTTTTTTTTCTTCCATAGTTTTAGCTTAGGTCAATCCTTAGTGGATATGGTATGATACTAAAACGAGAAACCAACTTTTCAGATTGAGTTAACGACCCTGTCTCAAAGGGGAAAAAAGTTCCTATGTTAACACCTATGGAATTTGAGTGCAAAATGGCTCGGAAGGGAAAGTGAAAAAAATTCGTATTTTAACCATTTATATGTGTAAGACACTTAAACTTGAGCGTTTCCTTACAGATTCGTCGAAAAACATCGAAAGAAACAAAGGTTTTTCACATAGTCATTCGGGTGCCTCCACGAGGGTCTTTTCGTAAGGGTTGAGGTTGTGAAGTCTTTTCGACACGAGTAAATGTTTTTTTTCTTCCATATTTTAAGCTTAGGACAATCTTTAGTGGATATGGTATGATACTAAAACGAGAAAACAACTTTTCAGATCGAGTTAACGACCCTGTCTCAATGGGCAAAAAAGTTCCTATGTTAACACCTATGGATTTTGAGTGCAAAATGGCCCGGAAGCGAAAGTGAAAAAAATTCGTATTTTCACCAATTATAGGTGTAAGGTTCTTAATCTTGACTGTACCTTACAGATTCGTTGAAAAATATCGAGAGAAATAAAGGTTTTACCGATACTGATTTGGGTCCCTCCATGAGGGTCTTTCCATAAGGGTTGAGGTTGTAAAGTCTTATCGACACGAGTAAATGTTTTTTTTCTTCCATATTTTAAGCTTAGGACAATCTTTAGTGGATATGGTATGATACTAAAACGAGAAAACAACTTTTCAGATCGAGTTAACGACCCTGTCTCAATGGGCAAAAAAGTTCCTATGTTAACACCTATGGATTTTGAGTGCAAAATGGCCCGGAAGCGAAAGTGAAAAAAATTCGTATTTTAACCATTTATATGTGTAAGACACTTGAACTTGAGCGTTTCCTTACAGATTCGTCGAAAAACATCGAAAGAAACAAAGGTTTTTCACATAGTCATTCGGGTGCCTCCACGAGGGTCTTTTCGTAGGTGTTGAGGTTGTGAAGTCTTTTCGACACTTGTAAATGTTTTTTTTCTTCCATATTTTAAGCTTAGGACAATCTTTAGTGGATATGGTATGATACTAAAACGAGAAAACAACTTTTCAGATCGAGTTAACGACCCTGTCTCAAAGGGGAAAAAAGTTCCTATGTTAACACCTATGGAATTTGAGTGCAAAATGGCTCGGAAGGGAAAGTGAAAAAAATTCGTATTTTCACCAATTATAGGTGTAAGGTTCTTAATCTTGACTGTACCTTACAGATTCGTTGAAAAATATCGAGAGAAATAAAGGTTTTACCGATACTGATTTGGGTCCCTCCATGAGGGTCTTTCCATAAGGGTTGAGGTTGTAAAGTCTTATCGACACGAGTAAAATTGAGTGCAAAATTGCCCGGAAGCGTAAGTGAAAAAAATTCACATTTTCACCAATTATATGTCTAAGATTCTTAATATTGAGCGTTCCTTACAGATTCGTCGAAAAAGATCCAAAAAAATAAATGTTTTTAAGATAGGGATTCGGGTGCCTCCATGAGGGTCTTTTCACAAGGGTT
Source organism: Cucurbita pepo subsp. pepo (assembly GCF_002806865.2). Taxonomy (NCBI): domain Eukaryota; kingdom Viridiplantae; phylum Streptophyta; class Magnoliopsida; order Cucurbitales; family Cucurbitaceae; genus Cucurbita; species Cucurbita pepo. The sequence goes on along the minus strand of NC_036645.1, from coordinate 17,757 downwards.
GAGGTTGTGAAGTCTTATCGACACGAGTAAATATTTTTTTTTCCATATTTAAAGAGTAGGAAAATCTTTATATTATATGGTATGATACTAATAGGAGAAAACAACTTTTTAGATCGAGTTAAGACCCTGTCTCAAAGGGGAAAAAAGTTCCTATGCTAACACCTATGGAATTTGACTGCAAAGTGGCCCGGAAGCGAAAGTTAAAAAAATTCATATTTTAATAGATTATATATGTAAGATCTTCAAACTTGAGCGTTCCTTATAGATTCGTCGAAAAAGATCGAAAGAAACAAACGTTTTTCAGATAGTGATTCGGGTGCCTCCATGAGGGTTTTCTCATAAGGGTAATGGTTGTGAAGCCTTATCGACACGAGTAAACGTTTTTTTTCTTCCATATTTTAAGCTTAGGACAATCTTTAGTGGATATGGTATGATACTAAAAGGAGAAAACAACTTTTCAGATCGAGTTAACGACCCTGTCTCAAGGGGGAAAAAAGTTCTTATGTTAGCACCTATGGAATTTGACTGCAAAATGCCCCATAAGCAAAATTGAAAAAAATTCGTATTTTAACCAATTATATGTGTAAGATTCTTAAATTTGAGCGTTCCTTACAGATTCATCGAAAAACATCGAAAGAAACAAAGATTTTTAAGATAGTGATTCGCGTGCCTCCATGAGGGTTTTTTCACAAGGGTTGAGGTTGTGAAGTCTTATCGACACGAGTAAATATTTTTTTTCTTCCATATTTCATGTTTAGGGCAGTCCTTAGTGGATATGGTATGATACTAAAACAAGAAAACAAGTTTTCAGATCGAGTTAACGACCCTGTCTCAAAGGGGAAAAAAGTTCCTATGTTAACACCTATGGAATTTGAGTGCAAAATGGCCCGGAAGCGAAAGTGCAAAAAATTTGTATTTTAACCATTTATATGTGTAACGTTCTTAAACTTGAGCGTTCGTTACAGATTCATCAAAAAACATCGAAAGAAACAAAGGTTTTTCAGATAGTGATTCGGGTGCCTCCACGAGGGTCTTTTCATAAGGGTTGAGGTTGTGAAGTCTTATCGACACGAGTAAATGTTTTTTTTCTTCCATATTTTAAGCTTAGAACAATCTTTAGTGGATATGGTATGATACTAAAACGAGAAAACAACTTTTCAGATCGAGTTAACGACCCTGTCTCAAAGGGGAAAAAAGTTCCTATGTTAACACCTATGGAATTTTGGTCCAAAATGGCCCGGAAGCGAAACTGAAAAAAATTCGTATTTTCACCAATTATATGTGTAAGATTCTTAATCTTGAGCGTTCCTTACAGATTCGTCGAAAAAAATCGATTGAAACAATGGTTTTTCGGATAGTGATTCGGGTGCCTCCATGAGGGTCTTTTCATAAGGGTTGAGGTTGTGAAGTCTTATCGACACGAGTAAATGTTTTTTTTCTTCCATATTTTAAGCTTAGGACAATCCTTAGTGGATATGGTATGATACTAAAGCGAGAAAACAACTTTTCAGATCGAGTTAACGACCCTGTCTCAAAGGGGAAAAAAGTTCCTATGTTAACACCTATGGAATTTTGGTCCAAAATGGCCCGGAAGCGAAACTGAAAAAAATTCGTATTTTCACCAATTATATGTGTAAGATTCTTAATCTTGAGCGTTCCTTACAGATTCGTCGAAAAAAATCGATTGAAACAATGGTTTTTCGGATAGTGATTCGGGTGCCTCCATGAGGGTCTTTTCATAAGGGTTGAGGTTGTGAAGTCTTATCGACACGAGTAAATGTTTTTTTTCTTCCATATTTTAAGCTTAGGACAATCCTTAGTGGATATGGTATGATACTAAAGCGAGAAAACAACTTTTCAGATCGAGTTAACGACCCTGTCTCAAAGGGGAAAAAAGTTCCTATGTTAACACCTATGGAATTTTGGTCCAAAATGGCCCGGAAGCGAAACTGAAAAAAATTCGTATTTTCACCAATTATATGTGTAAGATTCTTAATCTTGAGCGTTCCTTACAGATTCGTCGAAAAAAATCGATTGAAACAATGGTTTTTCGGATAGTGATTCGGGTGCCTCCATGAGGGTCTTTTCATAAGGGTTGAGGTTGTGAAGTCTTATCGACACGAGTAAATGTTTTTTTTCTTCCATATTTTAAGCTTAGGACAATCCTTAGTGGATATGGTATGATACTAAAGCGAGAAAACAACTTTTCAGATCGAGTTAACGACCCTGTCTCAAAGGGGAAAAAAGTTCCTATGTTAACACCTATGGAATTTGACTGCAAAATGCTCCGGAAGCGAAACTGAAAAAAATTCGTATTTTCACCAATTATATGTGTAAGATTCTTAATTTTGAGCATTTCTTACAGATTCGTCGAAAAAAATCGATTGAAACAATGGTTTTTCGGATAGTGATTCGGGTGCCTCCATGAGGGTCTTTTCATAAGGGTTGAGGTTGTGAAGTCTTATCGACACGAGTAAATATTTTTTTCATCCATATTTTAAGTTAGGACAATCCTTAGTTGATATGGTATAATACTAAAATGAGAAAACAACTTTTCATTTCGAGTTAACGACCCTGTCTCAAAGGGGAAAAAAGTTCCTATGTTAACACCGATGGAATTTGATTGCAAAATGGCCTGGAAGTGAAAGTGAAAAAAATTCGCATTTTCAGCAATTATATGTGTAAGATTCTTAATATTGAACGTTCCTTACAGATTTGTCGAAAAATATCGAAAGAAACAAAGGTATTTCAGATAGAGATTCGGGAGCCTCCATGAGGGTCTTTTCATAAGGGTTGAGGTTGTGAAGTCTTATCGACACGAGTAAATGTTTTTTTTCTTCCATATTTTAAGCTTAGGACAATCCTTAGTGGATATGGTATGATACTAAAGCGAGAAAACAACTTTTCAGATCGAGTTAACGACCCTGTCTCAAAGGGGAAAAAAGTTCCTATGTTAACACCTATGGAATTTTGGTCCAAAATGGCCCGGAAGCGAAACTGAAAAAAATTCGTATTTTCACCAATTATATGTGTAAGATTCTTAATCTTGAGCGTTCCTTACAGATTCGTCGAAAAA
>NC_036645.1:12681-13996 GCF_002806865.2 Cucurbita pepo subsp. pepo | reverse complement strand
AAGGCAGATATAACACAGGTTTTAGGAGGAGATTGTTAGATAAAACCTTTGTTTTTCCTTATTTAGATTCACACGTTTACATTTAATTCTCCCCGTTTGACCATTTGACAAACACGTCAAATGAATTAGCGAATTCTTAGACGGCAATTTTCTAGAAAGTGGCACATATTCAGTTGGCCACTCTCCACCCATTTTTAGGATAGGTTATATTTAAATAGAAAATCTGTTGAGAAGATTTCACAACCTGATTTTGAAGAGCAGTCAAACTTTCAGTCCTTCTCTCTCTTATTTTACGCATTTTATCTTTCTTCAAACAACCTTCTGTCGACAATTTCCTCTCACCGAAAAGAAAGGATTTCCCTGGCAGATTATCGAAATCCAACACTGCATGAGGGTCTTTTCATAAGGGTTGAGGTTGTGAAGTCTTATCGACACGAGTAAATGTTTTTATTCTTCCATATTTTAAGCTTAGGACAATCCTTAGTGGATATGGTATGATACTAAAGCGAGAAAACAACTTTTCAGATCGAGTTAACGACCCTGTCTCAAAGGGGAAAAAAGTTCCTATGTTAACACCTATGGAATTTTGGTGCAAAATGGCCCGGTAGCGAAAGTTCAAAAAATTCATATTTTCACCAATTATATGTGTAAGATTCTTAATCTTGAGCGTTCCTTACAGATTCGTCGAAAAAAATCGTGCGAAACAATGGTTTTTCCGATACTGATTCGGCTGCCTCTATGAGGGTCTTTTCATAAGGGTTGAAACTGTGAAGTCTTATCGACACGAGTAAATGTTTTTTTTCTTCCATATTTTAAGCTTAGGACAATCCTTAGTGGATATGGTATGATACTAAAGCGAGAAAACAACTTTTCAGATCGAGTTAACGACCCTGTCTCAAAGGGGAAAAAAGTTCCTATGTTAACACCTATGGAATTTTGGTCCAAAATGGCCCGGAAGCGAAACTGAAAAAAATTCGTATTTTCACCAATTATATGTGTAAGATTCTTAATCTTGAGCGTTCCTTACAGATTCGTCGAAAAATATGGAGAGAAACAATGGTTTTTCGGATAGTGATTCGGGTGCCTCCATGAGGGTCTTTTCATAAGGGTTGAGGTTGTGAAGTCTTATCGACACGAGTAAATGTTTTTTTTCTTCCATATTTTAGGCTTAGGACAATCCTTAGTGGATATGGTATGATACTAAATGGAGAAAACAACTTTTCACATCGAGTTAAGGACCCTGTCTAAAAGGGGAAAAAAGTTTTTATGTTAACACATATGGAATTTGAGTGCAAAATGGCCCGGAAGCGAAAGT
>NC_036645.1:6029-10838 GCF_002806865.2 Cucurbita pepo subsp. pepo | reverse complement strand
GGTGCCTCCATGAGGGTCTTTTCATAAGGGTTGTGGTTGTGAAGTCTTATCGACACGAATAAATGTTTTTTTTTCTTCAATAGTTTATGCTTAGGAAAATCCTTAGTGGATATGGTTTGATTCTAAAAGGAAAAAACAACTTTTCACATCGAGTTAACGACCCTGTCTGAAAGGGGAAAAAAGTTCCTATGTTAAAACCTATGGAATTTGAGTGCAAAATGGCCCGGAAGCGAAAGTTCTAAAAATAAGTATTTTCACCAATTATATGTGTAAGATTCTTATTCATGAGCGTTCCTTACAGATTCGTCGAAAAATATGGATTGAAACAATGGATTTTTCGATAGTGATTCAGGTGCCTCCATGAGGGTCTTTTCATAAGGGTTGAGGTTGTGAAGTCTTATCGACACGAGTAAATGTTTTTTTTCTTCCATATTTTAAGCTTAGGACAATCCTTAGTGGATATGGTATGATTCTAAAAGGAGAAAACAACTTTTCACATCGAGTTAACGACCCTGTCTCAAAGGGGAAAAAAGTTCCTATGTTAACACCTATGGAATTTTGGTCCAAAATGGCCCGGAAGCGAAACTGAAAAAAATTCGTATTTTCACCAATTATATGTGTAAGATTCTTAATCTTGAGCGTTCCTTACAGATTCGTCGAAAAATATGGAGAGAAACAATGGTTTTTCGGATAGTGATTCGGGTGCCTCCATGAGGGTCTTTTCATAAGGGTTGAGGTTGTGAAGTCGTATCGACACGAGTAAATGTTTTTTTTCTCTTCCATATTTTTGGCTTAGGACAATCCTTAGTGGATATGGTATGATACTAAAAGTCGGAAACAACTTTTCACATCGAGTTAACGACCCTGTCTCAAAAGGGAAAAAAGTTTCTATGTTAACACCTATGGAATTTGAGTGCAAAATGGCCCGGAAGCGAAAGTTCTAAAAATAAGTATTTTCACCAATTATATGTCTAATATTCTTAATCATGAGCTTTCCTTAAACATTCGTCGAAAAATATGGGACGAAACAATGGTTTTTCCAATAGTGATTCGGGTGCCTCCATGAGGGTCTTTTCATAAGGGTTGAGGTTGTGAAGTCTTATCGACACGAGTAAATGTTTTTTTTCTTCCATATTTTAAGCTTAGGACAATCCTTAGTGGATATGGTATGATACTAAAGCGAGAAAACAACTTTTCAGATCGAGTTAACGACCCTGTCTCAAAGGGGAAAAAAGTTCCTATGTTAACACCTATGGAATTTTGGTCCAAAATGGCCCGGAAGCGAAACTGAAAAAAATTCGTATTTTCACCAATTATATGTGTAAGATTCTTAATCTTGAGCGTTCCTTACAGATTCGTCGAAAAATATGGAGAGAAACAATGGTTTTTCGGATAGTGATTCGGGTGCCTCCATGAGGGTCTTTTCATAAGGGTTGAGGTTGTGAAGTCTTATCGACACGAGTAAATGTTTTTTTTCTTCCATATTTTAAGCTTAGGACAATCCTTAGTGGATATGGTATGATACTAAAGCGAGAAAACAACTTTTCAGATCGAGTTAACGACCCTGTCTCAAAGGGGAAAAAAGTTCCTATGTTAACACCTATGGAATTTTGGTCCAAAATGGCCCGGAAGCGAAACTGAAAAAAATTCGTATTTTCACCAATTATATGTGTAAGATTCTTAATCTTGAGCGTTCCTTACAGATTCGTCGAAAAATATGGAGAGAAACAATGGTTTTTCGGATAGTGATTCGGGTGCCTCCATGAGGGTCTTTTCATAAGGGTTGAGGTTGTGAAGTCTTATCGACACGAGTAAATGTTTTTTTTCTTCCATATTTTAAGCTTAGGACAATCCTTAGTGGATATGGTATGATACTAAAGCGAGAAAACAACTTTTCAGATCGAGTTAACGACCCTGTCTCAAAGGGGAAAAAAGTTCCTATGTTAACACCTATGGAATTTTGGTCCAAAATGGCCCGGAAGCGAAACTGAAAAAAATTCGTATTTTCACCAATTATATGTGTAAGATTCTTAATCTTGAGCGTTCCTTACAGATTCGTCGAAAAATATGGAGAGAAACAATGGTTTTTCGGATAGTGATTCGGGTGCCTCCATGAGGGTCTTTTCATAAGGGTTGAGGTTGTGAAGTCTTATCGACACGAGTAAATGTTTTTTTTCTTCCATATTTTAAGCTTACGACAATCCTTAGTGGATTTGGTATGATTCTAAAAGGAGAAAACAACTTTTCAGATCGAGTTAACGACCCTCTCTCAAAGGGGAAAAAAGTTCCTATGTGTTACACCTATGGAATTTGAGTGCCAAATGGACCAGAAGCGAAAGTGAAAAAAATTCGTATTTTCACCAATTATATGTGTGAGATTCTTAATCTTGAGCGTTCCTTACGAGATTCGTCGAGAAATGTCGAGAGAAATAAAGGTTTTTCCGATACTGATTCGGGTGCCTCCATAAGGGTCTTTTCATAAGTTTCGAGGTTGTGAAGTCTTATCAACACGAGTAAATGTTTTTTTTCTTCCATATTTTAAGCTTACGACAATCCTTAGTAGATATGGAATGATTCTAAAAGAAGAAAACAAGTTTTCAGATCGAGTTAACGACCCTGTCTCAAAGGGGAAAAAAGTTCCTATGTTAACACCTATGGAATTTTGGTCCAAAATGGCCCGGAAGCGAAACTGAAAAAAATTCGTATTTTCACCAATTATATGTGTAAGATTCTTAATCTTGAGCGTTCCTTACAGATTCGTCGAAAAATATGGAGAGAAACAATGGTTTTTCGGATAGTGATTCGGGTGCCTCCATGAGGGTCTTTTCATAAGGGTTGAGGTTGTGAAGTCTTATCGACACGAGTAAATGTTTTTTTTCTTCCATATTTTAAGCTTACGACAATCCTTAGTAGATATGGAATGATTCTAAAAGAAGAAAACAAGTTTTCAGATCAAGTTAACGACCCTCTCTCAAAGAGGAAAAAAGTTCCTATGTTAACACCTATGGAATTTTGGTCCAAAATGGCCCGGAAGCGAAACTGAAAAAAATTCGTATTTTCACCAATTATATGTGTAAGATTCTTAATCTTGAGCGTTCCTTACAGATTCGTCGAAAAATATGGAGAGAAACAATGGTTTTTCGGATAGTGATTCGGGTGCCTCCATGAGGGTCTTTTCATAAGGGTTGAGGTTGTGAAGTCTTATCGACACGAGTAAATGTTTTTTTTCTTCCATATTTTAAGCTTAGGACAATCCTTAGTGGATATGGTATGATACTAAAGCGAGAAAACAACTTTTCAGATCGAGTTAACGACCCTGTCTCAAAGGGGAAAAAAGTTCCTATGTTAACACCTATGGAATTTTGGTCCAAAATGGCCCGGAAGCGAAACTGAAAAAAATTCGTATTTTCACCAATTATATGTGTAAGATTCTTAATCTTGAGCGTTCCTTACAGATTCGTCGAAAAATATGGAGAGAAACAATGGTTTTTCGGATAGTGATTCGGGTGCCTCCATGAGGGTCTTTTCATAAGGGTTGAGGTTGTGAAGTCTTATCGACACGAGTAAATGTTTTTTTTCTTCCATATTTTAAGCTTAGGACAATCCTTAGTGGATATGGTATGATACTAAAGCGAGAAAACAACTTTTCAGATCGAGTTAACGACCCTGTCTCAAAGGGGAAAAAAGTTCCTATGTTAACACCTATGGAATTTTGGTCCAAAATGGCCCGGAAGCGAAACTGAAAAAAATTCGTATTTTCACCAATTATATGTGTAAGATTCTTAATCTTGAGCGTTCCTTACAGATTCGTCGAAAAATATGGAGAGAAACAATGGTTTTTCGGATAGTGATTCGGGTGCCTCCATGAGGGTCTTTTCATAAGGGTTGAGGTTGTGAAGTCTTATCGACACGAGTAAATGTTTTTTTTCTTCCATATTTTAAGCTTAGGACAATCCTTAGTGGATATGGTATGACACTAAAAGGAGAAAACAACTTTTCACATCGAGTTAACGTATCTGTCTGAAAGACGAAAAAAGTTCCTATGTTAACACCTATGGAATTTGAGTGCAAAATGGCCCGGAAGCGAAAGTTCTAAAAATTCGTATTTTCACGAATTATATGTGTAAGATTCTTAATCATGAGCGTTCCTTACAGATTCGTCGAAAAATATGGAGCGAAACAATGGTTTTTCCGATAGTGATTCAGGTGCCTCCGTGAGGGTCTTTTTATAAGGGTTGAGGTTGTGAAGTCTTATCGACACGAGTAAATGTTTTTTTTCTTCCATATTTTAGGCTTAGGACAATCCTTAGTTGATATGGTATGATACTAAAACGAGAAAACAACTTTTCAGATCGAGTTAACGACCCTGTCTCAAAGGGGAAAAAAGTTCCTATGTTAACACCTATGGAATTTTGGTCCAAAATGGCCCGGAAGCGAAACTGAAAAAAATTCGTATTTTCACCAATTATATGTGTAAGATTCTTAATCTTGAGCGTTCCTTACAGATTCGTCGAAAAATATGGAGCGAAACAATGGTTTTTCGGATAGTGATTCGGGTGCCTCCATGAGGGTCTTTTCATAAGGGTTGAGGTTGTGAAGTCTTATCAACATGGGTAAATGTTTATTTTCTTACATATTTTAGTCTTAGGACAATCCTTAAGGGATATGGTATGATACTAAAAGGAGAAAACAACTTTTCACAACGAGTTAACGACCCTGTCTGAGAGGGGAAAAATTTCCTATGTTAACACCTATGGAATTTGAGTGCAAAATGGCCCGGAAGCGAAAGTGAAAAAAATTCGTATTTTC
>NC_036645.1:0-4077 GCF_002806865.2 Cucurbita pepo subsp. pepo | reverse complement strand
GAAACAATGGTTTTTCGGATAGTGATTCGGGTGCCTCCATGAGGGTCTTTTCATAAGGGTTGAGGTTGTGAAGTCTTATCGACACGAGTAAATGTTTTTTTTCTTCCATATTTTAAGCTTAGGACAATCCTTAGTGGATATGGTATGATACTAAAGCGAGAAAACAACTTTTCAGATCGAGTTAACGACCCTGTCTCAAAGGGGAAAAAAGTTCCTATGTTAACACCTATGGAATTTGACTGCAAAATGGCCCGAAAGCGAAAGTGAAAAAAATTCACATTTTCATCAATTAAATGTGTCAGATTCTTAATCTTGAGCGTTCCTTACAGATTCGTCGAAAAATATCGAAAGAAACAAAGGTTTTCAGATAGTGATTTGGGTTCCTCCATGAGTAAATGTTTTTTTTCTTCCATATTTTAAGCTTAGGACAATCCTTAGTGGATATGGTATGATACTAAAATGAGAAAACAATTTTTCAGTTCGAGTTAACGACCCTGTCTCACTGGGGAAAAAAGTTCCTATGTTAACACCTATGGAATTTTGGTCCAAAATGGCCCGGAAGCGAAACTGAAAAAAATTCGTATTTTCACCAATTATATGTGTAAGATTCTTAATCTTGAGCGTTCCTTACAGATTCGTCGAAAAAAATCGATTGAAACAATGGTTTTTCGGATAGTGATTCGGGTGCCTCCATGAGGGTCTTTTCATAAGGGTTGAGGTTGTGAAGTCTTATCGACACGAGTAAATGTTTTTTTTCTTCCATATTTTAAGCTTAGGACAATCCTTAGTGGATATGGTATGATACTAAAGCGAGAAAACAACTTTTCAGATCGAGTTAACGACCCTGTCTCAAAGGGGAAAAAAGTTCCTATGTTAACACCTATGGAATTTTGGTCCAAAATGGCCCGGAAGCGAAACTGAAAAAAATTCGTATTTTCACCAATTATATGTGTAAGATTCTTAATTTGAGCGTTCCTTACAGATTCATCGAAAAATATCGAAAGAAACAAAGGGTTTTTCGGATAGTGATTCGGGTGCCTCCATGAGGGTCTTTTCATAAGGGTTGAGGTTGTGAAGTCTTATCGACACGAGTAAATGTTTTTTTTCTTCCATATTTTAAGCTTAGGACAATCCTTAGTGGATATGGTATGATACTAAAGCGAGAAAACAACTTTTCAGATCGAGTTAACGACCCTGTCTCAAAGGGGAAAAAAGTTCCTATGTTAACACCTATGGAATTTTGGTCCAAAATGGCCCGGAAGCGAAACTGAAAAAAATTCGTATTTTCACCAATTATATGTGTAAGATTCTTAATCTTGAGCGTTCCTTACAGATTCGTCGAAAAAAATCGATTGAAACAATGGTTTTTCGGATAGTGATTCGGGTGCCTCCATGAGGGTCTTTTCATAAGGGTTGAGGTTGTGAAGTCTTATCGACACGAGTAAATGTTTTTTTTCTTCCATATTTTAAGCTTAGGACAATCCTTAGTGGATATGGTATGATACTAAAGCGAGAAAACAACTTTTCAGATCGAGTTAACGACCCTGTCTCAAAGGGGAAAAAAGTTCCTATGTTAACACCTATGGAATTTTGGTCCAAAATGGCCCGGAAGCGAAACTGAAAAAAATTCGTATTTTCACCAATTATATGTGTAAGATTCTTAATCTTGAGCGTTCCTTACAGATTCGTCGAAAAAAATCGATTGAAACAATGGTTTTTCGGATAGTGATTCGGGTGCCTCCATGAGGGTCTTTTCATAAGGGTTGAGGTTGTGAAGTCTTATCGACACGAGTAAATGTTTTTTTTCTTCCATATTTTAAGCTTAGGACAATCCTTAGTGGATATGGTATGATACTAAAGCGAGAAAACAACTTTTCAGATCGAGTTAACGACCCTGTCTCAAAGGGGAAAAAAGTTCCTATGTTAACACCTATGGAATTTTGGTCCAAAATGGCCCGGAAGCGAAACTGAAAAAAATTCGTATTTTCACCAATTATATGTGTAAGATTCTTAATCTTGAGCGTTCCTTACAGATTCGTCGAAAAAAATCGATTGAAACAATGGTTTTTCGGATAGTGATTCGGGTGCCTCCATGAGGGTCTTTTCATAAGGGTTGAGGTTGTGAAGTCTTATCGACACGAGTAAATGTTTTTTTTCTTCCATATTTTAAGCTTAGGACAATCCTTAGTGGATATGGTATGATACTAAAGCGAGAAAACAACTTTTCAGATCGAGTTAACGACCCTGTCTCAAAGGGGAAAAAAGTTCCTATGTTAACACCTATGGAATTTTGGTCCAAAATGGCCCGGAAGCGAAACTGAAAAAAATTCGTATTTTCACCAATTATATGTGTAAGATTCTTAATCTTGAGCGTTCCTTAGAGATTCGTCGAAAAAGATAGAAAGAAACAAAGATTTTTCAGATAGTGATTCAGGTCCTCCATGAGGGTCTTTTCATAAGGGTTGAGTTTGTGAAATCTTATCGACACGAGGAAATGTTTTTTTTCTTCCATATTTTAAGCTTAGGACAATCCTTAGTGGATATGGTATGATACTAAAGCGAGAAAACAACTTTTCAGATCGAGTTAACGACCCTGTCTCAAAGGGGAAAAAAGTTCCTATGTTAACACCTATGGAATTTTGGTCCAAAATGGCCCGGAAGCGAAACTGAAAAAAATTCGTATTTTCACCAATTATATGTGTAAGATTCTTAATCTTGAGCGTTCCTTACAGATTCGTCGAAAAATATGGACGAAACAAGGGTTTTTTCAGATAGTGATTCGGGAGCCACCATGAGGGTCTTTTCATAAGGGTTGTGGTTGTGAAGNAATGGAACTTGAGTGCAAAATGGCCCGAAAGCGAAAGTGAAAAAAATTTGTATTTTCACCAATTATATGTGTAAGATTCTTAATCTTGAGCGTTCCTTACAGATTCGTCGAAAAATATGGAGAGAAACAATGGTTTTTCGGATAGTGATTCGGGTGCCTCCATGAGGGTCTTTTCATAAGGGTTGAGGTTGTGAAGTCTTATCGACACGAGTAAATGTTTTTTTTCTTCCATATTTTAAGCTTAGGACAATCCTTAGTGGATATGGTATGATACTAAAGCGAGAAAACAACTTTTCAGATCGAGTTAACGACCCTGTCTCAAAGGGGAAAAAAGTTCCTATGTTAACACCTATGGAATTTTGGTCCAAAATGGCCCGGAAGCGAAACTGAAAAAAATTCGTATTTTCACCAATTATATGTGTAAGATTCTTAATCTTGAGCGTTCCTTACAGATTCGTCGAAAAAAATCGATTGAAACAATGGTTTTTCGGATAGTGATTCGGGTGCCTCCATGAGGGTCTTTTCATAAGGGTTGAGGTTGTGAAGTCTTATCGACACGAGTAAATGTTTTTTTTCTTCCATATTTTAAGCTTAGGACAATCCTTAGTGGATATGGTATGATACTAAAGCGAGAAAACAACTTTTCAGATCGAGTTAACGACCCTGTCTCAAAGGGGAAAAAAGTTCCTATGTTAACACCTATGGAATTTTGGTCCAAAATGGCCCGGAAGCGAAACTGAAAAAAATTCGTATTTTCACCAATTATATGTGTAAGATTCTTAATCTTGAGCGTTCCTTACAGATTCGTCGAAAAAAATCGATTGAAACAATGGTTTTTCGGATAGTGATTCGGGTGCCTCCATGAGGGTCTTTTCATAAGGGTTGAGGTTGTGAAGTCTTATCGACACGAGTAAATGTTTTTTTTCTTCCATATTTTAAGCTTAGGACAATCCTTAGTGGATATGGTATGATACTAAAGCGAGAAAACAACTTTTCAGATCGAGTTAACGACCCTCTCTGCANGTTAACGACCCTGTCTCAAAGGGGAAAAAAGTTCCTATGTTAACACCTATGGAATTTGAGTCCAAAATGGCCCGGAAGCGAAAGTGAAAAAAATTCGTATTTTCACCAATTATATGTGTAAGATTCTTAATCTTGCGCGTTCCTTACAGGTTCGTCGAAAAAGATCGACAGAAAAATTGGTTTTTTCGATGGTGATTCGGGTGCCAACATGAGGGTCTTTTCATAAG
>NC_036644.1:10146700-10147556 GCF_002806865.2 Cucurbita pepo subsp. pepo | reverse complement strand
TTTTTTTGCTCATTTCCCTAAATTTCTCTTGTTTTTTCTTCAATCTTCTTGTCTTTCATTTGGGTTTTCATCTTTAATGGATTTGTTCTCAGAATCATCCTCAAATCCCATTCCTTACGACACAACCAACACCGCCGCCGCCGCCGCCGCCGTTGTTACAGCATGTCCTTCACCATCTTCCTCCTCTTCCGCCACTGCCACCGCCACACCTAGCCGCTATGAGAATCAAAAACGGCGAGATTGGAACACGTTTTGTCAGTACCTTCGCAACCATCGTCCACCGTTGTCTCTACCGATGTGCAGCGGTGCTCACGTGCTGGAATTTCTCCGGTACTTGGATCAGTTTGGGAAGACCAAAGTCCATAACCAAACCTGCCCGTTTTTTGGCCTTCCTAACCCACCTGCCCCTTGTCCCTGCCCGCTCCGGCAAGCTTGGGGCAGCCTTGATGCACTCATTGGTCGCCTCCGTGCTGCCTATGAAGAGAACGGCGGCCGGCCGGAATCTAACCCTTTTGGAGCTAGAGCTGTTAGGCTTTATTTAAGGGAAGTTCGTGATTTTCAGGCGAAAGCAAGAGGGGTTAGCTATGAGAAGAAGAGAAAAAGGCCGAAGCAAAAGATTGCAAATTCAAATCAAGACGGTGCAACTTGAGAACGAGAACAAGAACAAGAATGAATACACAATCAAGAACATTGATATAGTTTTCTATATGAATTATGTGCTAAGAGAATTTGTAACCTATCGCTTATTTTTATGTCCAATTCGTAATCGCGTGGAAGTGTAGATTTGAACCTTCGACCTGTATGAGCTACGCATAGCTCGTGTTAGCTTTCTATAAGGATGATCATGTTTTTTTTT
>NC_036644.1:10126704-10142280 GCF_002806865.2 Cucurbita pepo subsp. pepo | reverse complement strand
TGTCGAGCTTGAATGATTCTACATGCAACCTAAACTACATAGAACTGCAAAGAAACTTAGTCATTAGCTTAAGAAAGCACAAATGCTTCTTTTACTACAAATACAACATACACGACAATATATAGTCTCAAAATGAAACTATTAAAGACATTCTCAGAGTTGTAACATTCATACTTTATGACCATAATTAACCATTATGTAACCGAAAGTAAATAAAAAGTCCTCAAATATATTAACGAAATACAATAACTTTAAATTGTAATCCACCTAAAATTTATAACAATGAAACTTCATTCTTCTTCAACGTAGCATGAATTGAAATATCTTTTGATAATTTCAACAACATTTTCTTCACATATTCGTTGAAGTATATTGTATGATTGATGTCTCTTAGTCCATATCAATACGTAACGGGTCAAAACAGATAATATCAACTTAGAGATAATGTTGGATAAAAATAAATAAATTTAATTTTTAATTTAATTTATTTTCAACCGTGAAGCAGACACGCACCCCCACCTGGGGACACACAAGCAAAAAAATAAAGGCCGTACAAAGATCCCGCAATCTACGGTCAACTGGATGGGACGTCGGTGGTTGACACGTGCGCTTCTTTGTGGTCCCCACACTCCTCGTGATCCCACGTGGATCCATGTACTCCTTGTCGGCAACCGAGGGACGCTGGCTTTACTCTCGTCTCAGCTCGATTCGACTCGGCTCGGTCGGCTCTGCCACGTAGGTAGAAAAGGAGCCGTGGATTTGGTTGGCAATGCCAACTCATCAATCGTACGGCTCAACATGTTTCCTTCCGACAAGGCGATGTTTTTCCATCTTTGGTCTTTGTATCGTTTACTATTTTTAGGATTTAATTTCCTCTAATTTAAATTAAAAATAAAATAAAAACTAAACTTTTCCCAACTACTAATTTTATTTTTTTGCTATTTAGTCCTTCTACTTTGCAAAAATTGCCCACCTTTCTCGTTTTAGTTTATAAACGAATCTCTTTATGATAAACAGATTCATTTTACAAGTTCGTTATTAACTCGTAATCCCCGAAAGACTTTCAAGGAGCCTTGTTCAGTAGGTGCGATGCAAGTATTCTTTCACAAGTTTGACGCAAGTCGTACTTCCCAGCCCTCTTAGCTACTTGTATTAACAAACTAGGGCGCTATACAGAAGTTCGTGCCTGCTTATCCCAGGTTACTATTGAACATCGATCCATCTGAAGAATGATGCTTGTATATCCCTAAGTGTGGGTCGAGAGAAACAAAAAATTTCTTGTAAGGGTGTGGAAACCTCTCCCTAGTAGGCACGTTCTAAAACTGTGAGACTGATGAAAATATGTAACGGACCAAATCGAACAATATCTGCTCGCGGTGATACGTTTACAAGAGTTTCAAAGTCTCAATCGTTGGATAATAAACACAACTATTTAATTTTGATGATTTTTTTACCACTGGGATTAAGTCGTTACAAAATTTTAAGTACGTATAAACTAAAGTTTATGGACCAAATTATGACCTTCCCGAGAGTTTATGGACCTCACGACACTATACTCATAATTTTTTTAAAGTAGTATCGTCTTCGTTTAGAATTTTGAAAAGCTAAAATTTAAATAATTTTTTTTTTTAAAAATATGAGGTTCAAAATAGACGTTTTAAAAGTACGAACACTAATGAATATAAGTCAAAAAGTATAATGATAAAATAAAAAAAATATATCCTACTTTGCTCTCTCATTAAATTTTTTGGTTTGTTCATGTCTATACAATTATTGGACTTGGATAATTTCGTGTCTATTTAATTTAAATGTAACGAAATTTGTGAGTTGTAGTTTGACTCAACCCGACAGGAGAGAGTGGGTGAAAAGACGAGAACAATGAGATGCCGAACACTCTCCCGACTTAGTTTTTTAGGGTTTTTCCAAAAAGTTTCATATCCGTGAAGATAACGTCTCTCACTTCATCGATATTAGCCAATATGAGACTCGAACAATCCTCAACAAATTCCTCTAAGAAAAGAGTGAAGACTATTCCTCACAGACTAACATAGAATTGCTCCAAGTCGAGCATACTCAACTTTGGAACTCCTATGACGAGCCACCGAAAAGGAAGATATACCGCTCCTTCACTCGGGCATCACACGTCCACCAATTTGCACATTGGTTCGTTCTCGAACCACACCCTACAAGGAGGGTTCTGCTTTGATATCATTTGTAACAACTCTACGTACGTCCAACATAAGATTAAATCGTTACAACATGCATGTCATTGGTAGTTTCAGTAACTCAACCCCATGTACGTCCACCATAAAAACTACGAGGTTTAGTCATTTCTGCTTGAATTTATTGAAAAACCCTGATGACAGCTAAAAGTAGGATCGTGTTGCCTATTTGCCCTCCTGTTATCTCTCTCATTGTCTACCAGATAAAAGGCAACACGCTCGATCCTTAATTTTGTAGAAAAACATACATAAGAAATCCAACTTGTTCGTAAATTTGGAGAAGAAAAAAACGTTTTTTTAGGGTTTAGGAAATTATTGGGAGTAGAGTTCTTTGCATAGAAACTCATAATCTTATGTTATATTAATAAGTAAATGATTTAATCTATACATTGATTTTGTCACATGTACTTATAATAAAGTATAGTTAATTATTTCAAATAATGAAGAGAAATTAATTTATATTATTTTATGCAAAAATAATAGTTTCAATTTCCAATCAATGACAGTCTTCAAGAAATTCACCACTATTTTACTCTAATATTAAACTAATCATCATCCTTCCTTGATGTAAATTTGGTCACCAATGGGCATTTTATCATTAATTAATATTGTTAATTCTCTTGTTTTAGGGTTTTCATAGTACAATTAAGTAAGATAATTAGCCCTGCTGCCTTGGCTCCAACATAGGCATTGGTTTTGATAAATATATTTTATGTTCTCTCTCATGCTCGGACAAGCATACCCTAACTTACTTCATTTTGCATCTTGTAACGTTATCGAGATTGTAACAGTCTAAACCCACTGCTAGTAGATATTGTCTGCTTTAGCCGTTATGTATCGCCATAAAACCGTCTATTAGGGAGAGGTTTCTACACCTTTGTAAGGAATGTTTCGTTCCCTTCTCCAACCGATGTGAGATATCAGAATCCACCCTCTTTGTGGGTCCAATGTCCTTGCTGGCACATTGCCTAGTGTTTGGCTCTAATACCATTTGTAACAGCCTAAGCCCACTGTTAGTAGATATTGTTCACTTTGGCTCGTTATGTATCGCCGTCAACCTCACGGTTTTAAAACGCGCCTACTAAGGAGAGGTTTCTATTGTAAGAAATGTTTCATTCCCCTCTCCAACCGATGTGGGATCTCACAATCCACCCCCTTTGGGGGCCTAACGTCCTCGTGGCACACCGCCTGGTGTTTGGCTCTAANTGTAAGAAATGTTTCATTCCCCTCTCCAACCGATGTGGGATCTCACAATCCACCCCCTTTGGGGGCCTAACGTCCTCGTGGCACATCGCCTGGTGTTTGGCTTTGATGCCATTTGTAACAGCTCAAGCCTACCTCTAGTAGATATTGTCTGCTTTGGCCTATTACGTATCACGTCAGCCTCATGATTTTAAAAAGCATCTACTAGGGAGAGATTTTTACACCCTTGGAAGGAATGCTTCGTTTCCCTCTCCAACCGATGTGAGATCTTACAATTCACCCTCTTTGTGGGTCCAACGTCTTCGCTGACACACTGCCTNACCTCTTTGTGGGTCCAATGTCCTTACTGACACATTGTCTGGTGTTTGGCTCTAATACCATTTGTAACAGCCTAAGCCCACTGTTAGTAGATATTGTTCACTTTGGCTCGTTATGTATCGCCGTCAGCCTCACGGTTTTAAAACGCGCCTACTAGGGAGAGGTTTCTACACCCTTGTAAGAAATGTTTCATTCCCCTCTCCAACCAATGTGGGATCTCACAATCCACCCCCTTTGGGGACCTAACGTCCTCGTAGCACATCGCCTGGTGTTTGGCTTTGATGCCATTTGTAACAGCTCAAGCCTACCTCTAGTAGATATTGTCTGCTTTGGCCTATTACGTATCACGTCAGCCTCATGATTTTAAAAAGCATCTACTAGGGAGAGGTTTCTACACCCTTGGAAGGAATGCTTTGTTCTCCTCTCCAACCGATGTGAGATCTTACAATTCACCCTCTTTGTGGGTCCAACGTCCTCGTTGGCACACTGCTTGATGTTTAGTTCTGATACCATTTGTAATAGCCTAAACCCACCGCTAGCAAATGTTGTCTGTTTTGGCTTGTTATGTATCGCCGTCAGTCTCACGATTTTAAAATGTGTCTACTAGGGAGAGATTTCTACACCTGTATAAGGAATGTTTTGATCCACTCTCCAACCGATGTGGAATCTCACAAAGATGGTCCCGATATTTCTCTACGACATGATCATGTTACTTACTTGTCTTACACTATCATTACAAACCAACATACGTCTCAACGTACTTGAGAAATTGAGCTGGGTTGTTGAGCAAGCCCACTAGTGTTCACTTCAAAGCCCATTTCTAATGGCCTTTTCAAATATTGGGCTTGTTTTTTTGTTTTTATTTCTTTATTATTATTCTAGATGAATTTTGAGGAGTATAGATTAATTTGTGTTTGTTTCGAATTTATTTAATATCATTTATATTAGAATAATTGTGAGTCGTGGACAAATAAATGTTTTTTAAAAAATTAATTTTTTTTAACAATCCAACCTCCCAATTCGAAAATAAGAGTTTGGGTTAGAATGGATTGTAAAAATTGTAAAAATTTTCGAGTCGGTTGGGTTACCCATCCAAACAACCTGTGGTTGGGTAAAAAAAAAATCATTTAACTCAACCCAATCCGAACTATATGCACTCTTATTATTTATTTATTTGTATGGCAAGTAATATGTATATATTATCGGTTCAGTTCAGGTTAACTCGAACATTTATCTACTGAATCTGAAACCCAAATTGAACCCGTTCAATTCCATGAAAATAATCTAACCCAATCCAAGATGTTATTAGTTCAAGCTTTATGATTCGGATTAGGTTGGTCCGACCTCCAAAATTCAAACTTAAAAAAATAAATAATAATAATTTCCCAAAACATATTTTCTTAAAAAAAAAATAAAATAATATATATATAATAGAAAAGGAAGTATTTTTCGATTTTCAGAACAAAAACCCCATATAAACCCTCTCTAACATTGCCGGCGGAGCAACTCCGGCAATGAACCAATTTCGTGCAGCCCTCCGCCACTGCCGCTCTAATCTTCACGGTGCTCTCCGGCGATGCCTCCACTACAAGGCACCAAAGACTCCACAGCCACCGTCACCACCGGGGCCGCCAAAGCCTCCAAAGAAGCCACAGAGTTTCACTATGCACGATATCACTTGGGAGGATCCGTACAGTTGGATGTCGAGATTGAACGACAAGGTGGCGATGCGGCATATGGACGTTTACATGGAGCAGGAGGAGAAGTATGTGGAGGCTGTAATGGCTGACACAGAACGACTCCAGAGTAAGCTTCAATCTGAAATGGCTTCTCGCTTGGCTTTTGACCTCTCGACTCCTTCACTTCGTTTGGGTCCTTGGTAGGGTTTTTTTGGTTATGAACTCTTTGCATTGTTGTTAATCGATTAGAATCAATCTCTTTGCCTCAATTATTGTTGATCTCTTTGAAGGCGAATGTCAATCGCCGCAGGTTGTATTATCGAAGAGTCGAAGAAGGAAAGCAGTATCAAGTTCTCTGTCGCAGATTAGCGAGCTTACATGAAAAGTTCATTTCTAATAAATCTCCTTCAGCTGGATTTGATTATGTTTCCGGCAAGAAAATTGAGCAAAAGTTGCTTGATTATAATCAAGAAGCTGAGAGATTCGGAGGTATTGTTATCTTTTCCCTGATCCTCCTCTGTTTCCCTTTGGTTAAAAATGTTCTTTTGTGGGATTCACTTTAAAACAAATCATTTTGAGAGAATTCTATTTCGTGCTGCTTCCTGATAAACTTTGTTTTGCCTCATAACATGAAATGAAGCAATCATCTACAAGAGGAATGTTGAGGATTGTTGGGAGGGAGTCTCACAGGTTGAGATATGATTCAAAGTATTCAAAATGAAGATATGATTTGAAGTAGTTGAGATATGATTCAAATATTCAAACTACCAAGATTTTAGGAGATTTTAGGAGATTGTTAGTAGATTTGAATTTATCTAGATTTGCATGATTTACTATTTCTGGTCCAGTGTATTAGCTATAGATACTGGAATTGCTTAACCCTTTAAGCATCGAGTCAGTATCTATTTTATCCATTCCTATCTCTTTCACTATCCCCTTTCCAATCTCACATTGGCTAATTTAGGGAATGATCATGAGTTTATAAGTAAGGAAAGGAAGCCAAAAGCAAAGCCATGAGAGCTTATGATCAAAGTGGACAATATCATACCATTGTGGAGAGTCGTTATTTCTAACATGGTATCGGAGCCATGCCCTTAACTTAGCTCAGTCAATAGGATCCTCAAATGTCGAATAAAGAAGTTGTGACCCTCAAAGGTGTATTTCAAAGTGACTCAAGTGTCGAACAAGGATGTACTTTGTTCGAGGAATCCAGAGAAGAAGTCGAGCCCCGATTAAGGGGAGGTTGTTCGAGGACTCCATAGGCCTCAGGAAAGGCTCTGTAGTGTACTTTGTTGGAGGGGAGGATTGTTGGAAGGGAGTCCCACATTGACTAATTTAGGGAACGATCATGGGTTTATAAGTAAGGAATACATCTCCATTGGTATGAGGCCTTTTGGGAAGCCCAAAGCAAAACCATGAGAGCTTATGCTCAAAGTGGACAATATCATACCATTGTGGAGAGTCCTTATTCCTGACAAGGAAGAGCTTGGTTTCTGATTATAGTTTCCGCATGCCATTACTTATTCCCCCTTTATATTTGAAGCATGTTGAATCTCACCCTCTTAATAATTATTGTAGGTTATGCCTATGAGGAGCTATCAGAAGTATCTCCTGATCATCGCTTTCTTGCATACACTATGTATGACAAGGACAATGACTACTTCAGATTGTCTGTAAAGAATTTGAGTTCTGGTTCTTTATGTAGTAAGCCTCAAGTCGATCGAGTTTCTAATTTGGCATGGGCCAAAGGCGGCCAGGCATTGCTCTATGTTGTTACTGATCAAAATAAAAGACCATGTAGGTTGGTAAAATAGTTTCTCTGCGCAGTTACTCCTCATCAGTGTATTCTTCAGTTTTTTTCCATATTGACGACTATGGTTGTGAAAATGAGATGGAATATGCTTTTTTTTATAGATTATATTGTAGCATGATTGGATCAACTGATGAAGATACTTTGCTTCTGGAAGAACCAGATGATGATGTTCATGTTTATATTAGACACACAAAAGACTTTAATTTTGTTACTGTTAATCGATTCACTCCTACATCTTCCAAGGTATGTATGACATCTGAAGAACTTCATAGTTGGTACTAAGGTCGGTTGCAATTATATATTTATTGTGAACCCTACATTTTAGGTCTTTCTGATTGATGCTGCCAATCCGTTATCTGGTATGGAGTTAATTTGGGAGTGTGAAGGATTAGCTCATTGCATAATGGAACATCATCTAGGAGTGCTTTACTTGTTTACGAATGCTAATAAAGGTCACGAAGCAGTAGATTCTCATTATCTTCTTCGTAGCCCACTTAGTGTTGAATCTACTTCAAGAACATGGGAGGTTGGTTTTGTTCATTGGGACTTCTTGTCCTTTTTTATCCCCTTTTACTCTGAATGATCCAAAACCTTCAACATTTTCATGAACATGGTTTTTGTTTTCTCCATCTTGATGATTCTCAACCAATTTTCTAATGTGGTGCAGAATGTATTTGTTGATGATCCAGACTTGGTGATTGTGGATGTCGATTTCAGTCACACGCATTTGGTTCTTATTCTTAGGGAAGGACAGAAACTTAGACTCTGTGCTGTTCGGCTACCCTTGCCTGTTGGTGGAAAGGTCTAATTTCTGGAATTTTAGGACTATCTATGCCTCTGGTTGCATATAATGTGCAGCAACACTAGCAGTTACCATATAATTAAGCAGGCCCTTGACTACCATTATTTAGTCCATCTGTCATTTTTTTTATGTGCCAGGGATCAATCAATCTCAAAGAACTAGAACCACATTTTCTGCCTCTTCCTAAGCACGTATCGCAGATTTCTTCAGGACCAAATTACGACTTTTATTCATCGACAATGCGATTTACCATTTCATCACCTGTGGTATGTGAATTTCTATTGGTCGTATATTCTTAAGATTGTTTTAACGCACGTGGTTGCTCGTAACTGTGGCTGAGGCACAAAACTTTACGGAAATGAATTGCAGATTGCTTAACGGTCAAAGTTATGTCGATTTTCATATCTTATGGAGTGTTTGTGGGCAGTTTGATTCGTCTCTATTGTTAAAACTAGAACTGCTGGTTGCTAGAATCAGTAATATGAACTAGAATGATATCTATCCTTTGGAATGTAATGATTATAAGAACTTAACCTACTTAGACTTTAGGACAAATGTAATAATGTCCGACTGTTTGCTGCCCATTAATTGTTATTTAACTTTCAACAGATGCCTGATGCTGTGGTTGATTATAACCTATCAGATGGAAAGTGGAATATCATTCAACAGCAAAGCATTCTTCATGAACGAACACGAATTCTTTATGGAACGACTTCCTCTGCAGAAGCATCAGGAAAAATATCTAATGAGTCGGAGATTTCTACGGGTGAAGCCAACTTCGATGATGATCAGATGTGGAACACCCTCTCTGAATTTTATGCTTGTGAACACTTCAATGTCTCATCACATGATGAAGTTTTGATTCCTTTAACGGTCGTATACTCTTACAAGAGTAAAAGAGAAAATGAAAACCCTGGATTACTTCATGTACATGGAGCTTTTGGTGAGCCACTCGACAAACGGTGGCGCAGCGAGTTGAAAAGCCTTCTTGATCGTGGCTGGGTCATTGCATATGCTGATGTTAGGTTCGTAAGCATTTATACTTCCTTGAATTCTGAATGACTTCATGGCTTGAACCTTTTATTGATTTAGCTATGATAAACAGCTTACTTTGGAAATGGTTTTAATTCATCTTATGAACGTTAAACTTATTTCAGATTCCATCAAAAGTTCTATATCTCTAATTTGGCATCTCATTTCCTGTTGTTTTGTTTGCTTCCAGAGGTGGAGGTGGTGGGGGTAAGAAGTGGCATCATGATGGTAGGCGTACAAAGAAGTTTAATTCAGTTCAAGATTATATTTCGTGTGCTAAATTCCTTGTTGAAAGAAAGATTGTAAATGAGGAGAAGCTTGCTGGTTGGGGCTATAGTGCTGGAGGACTTTTGGTTGCTTCTGCTATCAATCAATGCCCAGAATTGTTTCGATCTGCTATTTTGAAAGTATGCCTCTATCTTCTGCATTATTTCTCTTGCATTTTATATGTTTGTTCTAAAGTTGGATGGAAAGATTCCGTGTTATAAGATTTTATTCTTCTGCTATAATCAGTTTGTTTTAAAAGAAACTTTTCTTCAAAAGGGTTTTGATCCATTTTATCTTTACTAAATCTTTCATTTTGTTACAGGTTCCATTTCTAGATCCAATAAACACACTCCTTCATCCCATTATACCACTAACACCAGCTGACTATGAAGAATTTGGATACCCTGAGGAGGATATAGATGATTTTCATGCAGTTCGCAGATACTCTCCGTATGATAACATACAGAAGGATGTCGCCTACCCAGCTGTTTTGATAACCTCGTCCTTTAATACCCGGTAATTTTCTTTTCATATGCTAGCCGAAANCTTCTGCTATAATCAGTTTGTTTTAAAAGAAACTTTTCTTCAAAAGGGTTTTGATCCATTTTATCTTTACTAAATCTTTCATTTTGTTACAGGTTCCATTTCTAGATCCAATAAACACACTCCTTCATCCCATTATACCACTAACACCAGCTGACTATGAAGAATTTGGATACCCTGAGGAGGATATAGATGATTTTCATGCAGTTCGCAGATACTCTCCGTATGATAACATACAGAAGGATGTCGCCTACCCAGCTGTTTTGATAACCTCGTCCTTTAATACCCGGTAATTTTCTTTTCATATGCTAGCCGAAACATTCTTTATAAGGGTGTGAAAACCTTTCCTTAGTAGATACGTTTTAAAACCTTGAAAGGAAGGCTGGAAGGGGAAGCTCAAAGAGGACAATATTTACTAGCGGTGGGCTTGGGCCATTAGAAATGGTATAAGAGCTAGACACTGGATGATGTGCTAGTAAGGAGGCTGAGTCCCAAAGAGGTTGGACACGAGGCGGTGTGCCACAAGGAGGTAGCCTCGAAGGAGGGTGGACACGAGGCAGTGTGCCAACGATGAGGCTGAGCCCCAAAGGGGGGTGGACATGAGACGGTGTGCTAGCAAGGACGTTGGGTCCCAATTGGGGGATCCCGTATCGATTGGAGAAGAGATGAGTGCTAGTGAGGATGTTGGGCCCCGAAGGGGGGTAAATTGTGAGATCCCACATCGGTTGAGGAGGAGAACGAAATATTCTTTATAAGGGTGTGGAAACCTCTCCCTAGTATACGCATTTTAAAATCTTGAGGAGAAACCTGGAAGGGAAAGCTCAAAGAGAACAATATCTATTAGCGGTAGGCTTAGGCCGTTACATACTATATCGAGTAAAATGTCAGGATTGGACATTGATATTACTCGAACATGCTCTGAACTTGTTATTTGGAGTATCCAATTATTCTTAGTTATTACTTCATTAAAATCTTTGGCAAGTAGGGACACACTTGGAAGAAAATTCATTGTTGAATACGTCTATAACGCATCCTTGTCCATGTTTCTTCCTCTAAAAAGAAGAATGGTTTGCAAATCATTGTTCAAAACACTGCTTTTGTCTGAATTATCTGTGTTAGAATTCATCTAACTCTGACATTACATAAAAGGCCTTGTACCAATGGAGGGAGATGTATTCCTTATAAACTCATGATCAACTCATTGTTTCATGCATTCATCGAGTAACATTGTTCATAGTCCAGCCATTCTGTGATGTTCAATCCACTTATCTCTCTGTGTTGTGCAGATTTGGGGTATGGGAAGCTGCAAAATGGATTGCTCGAGTGCGGGATTACAGTATTTATGATCCAAAACGTCCGGTAATTCTCAATATAACAACAGACATAGTGGAGGAAAACAGGTATTTGCACTGTAAAGAATCAGCTTTAGAGACTGCATTTCTTTTGAAGTTTATAGGATCGTAGGCTTCATTGTTTAAGAACTAAGTTCACATAATGAACATCACCTCCCATTGTAATATAAATCAAATCAAACACAATGGAAATGAGATTTCTTGGACACTATTTACTTGGAGATCGTAAAGCCATTGTTTTTTACATTGGTCATATCGCTCACAAATACGACCAATGGCCAATAATTACAAATGCTATCTCGATCTAGAAACTGATATCAATCCACGTCTGGATTTAGCTCTCGTTATTCCATACAAGTCAAAATTGCTATTGTTATTTGAAAAGGTCATGATTTACATAGAGTCGATAATCGAGGCGTTGATTCCCATTGCAAATGTGATGAACACAATCAATTGTAATGAAACGAGACCAAGTTCTAATATTTTCATTGATTCGTTACAATTCGAAGCAACATATGGTTCTTGGATAGAAGAAATCCTTATTTCATCAACTCGAAGGTACGAAATTAGCAAAGGGTTAAATATATATATATATATATATATATCTGATTTCACAACCAAAGTTAAACTGGAAAAGGAATTGTCATTTATGAACACAATCTCTCTCTGATTACACTCAATTAAAGAGAAAAGAAGACATTACCATAACTAATCCACAACCTGAACTTGCTTGGAAACTCAATTTGCCTCCTGAACTCAGCTTAACTCGACTCATGTTAAACGAAACAGGATTCATCTAAGGTTGAATGCGAAACAAAGGCTGCAAAGAAACCACAACAAAATACAAGACCATAAGGAAACAGTTTAGCCATCCATTACAATAACTTTAATGGTTAGAACTACTTACCGTGTCGACACTAACAGGCTTCCCGTCCTCTGCAATAACCTCGACTATGGTCCCTGATTGATCGGCCTGAAAAATTAGAAGTTTTTAAGAGAAGACATTAGTTGTCCCTACAGAGACATCCCATAAAATTGGAAGAGCAGACATTAGCCAGTTTGACTGAAACAAATGATCTGGGTAGCTGCCACCAGACGACATTATGCATGGAGATTTACCTCTATATACTTGAACTCAACATGTCTGTCATAGGATATTTAGGCAGTAATAATAGGGGATTTACTACTGATTCACATATATCCTCAGGGGTAAATAGTCCTAATGGAAAGAGTAAGAAACAAACTATAGTGGGTAAGATCTGAATTTGTTCACCATATATTGTTTGTACAAATGTTAACTCATAATTAATGGAATTGTGAGACCCCACATCAGTTAGAAAGGGGAACGAGACATTCTTTATAAAGGTGTGGAAACCCCTCCCTAGCAGACGTGTTTTAAAAACTTGAGGGGAAGCTCGAAAGTAAAAGGCCAAACAGGACAATATCTGCTAGCAGTGGGCTTGGGGTGTTACAAATGGTATCAGAGCCAGACACCGGGCGATGTGCTAATGAGGATGTTGGGCCCCAAAGGGGGGAGGGGTGGATTGTGAGATCCCATGTCGATTGGAGAGAGGAACGAGTGTCGGCGAGGACGCTGGGCCCCCAAAGAGAGTGGATTGTGAGACCCCATATCGATTGGAGAAAGGAACGAGTGTCAATGACGACGCTGGGCCCCCAAAGGCGGTGGATTGTGAGACCCCACATCGGTTGGAAAGGAGAACAAAATATTCTTTATAAGGGTGTGGAAACTTCTTTCTAGCAGACGTGTTTTAAAAACCTTTGAGGGGAAACCAAACGGGAAAGCCCAAAGGAGACTATCTATCAATACTGGGCTTCATGTNAAGTTCTGGGCAGTGTGTCAAATAGGACGTTGGGTCCCCAAAAAGAGTGAATTGTGAGATCGCCCATCGATTGGAGAGAGGAACGAGTGCCAACAAGGATGCAAGGCCCTGAAGGGGATAGGGATTGTGAGATCCTACATTAGTTGAAGAGGGGAACGAAACATTTTTTATAAGGGTGTGAAAACCTCTCCCTAGCAGACGCGTTTTAAAAACCTTGAGGAGAAGTCCGAAAGGAAAAGCCCAAAGAGGACAATATCTGCTAGCGGTGGGCCTAGGGTGTTACAAATGGTATCAGAGCCAGACACCGGGCGGTGTGCCAGCAAGGACGCTGGACCCCAAAGGGGGGTGGATTGTGAGATCCCACATTGATTGGAGAGAGGAACGAGTGCCAGCAATGACGCTGAGCTCCGAAAAGAGTGGATTGTGAGATCCCACATCGGTTGGAGAGAGGAACGAATCATTTTTTATAAGGGTGTGGAAACATCTCCCTAGCATACACGTTTTAAAAATCTTAAAAGAAAGCCCAAAAGAAAAGGCCCAAAGAAGACAATATCTGCTAGCGGTGGGCTACAAGAATTATTACTCCATCTTTCCTAAGATTGAGTTGCATCCATATTCTTTGAAACATAACAAGACACAAGACAGGTGATTGTTTACTACATAGGAGAATCAGAGGTTTGTTTCACCCATAATCAGGCTATTATAAACAGTAAAATTTTCAGTTTATGTGAATCCAATACTGTTTCGAACATACACCCACATCAGTAGACAATACTATGGAAAGTAAGGAATATACTGTTAGCAACTCAAGCGAAGAACATGATATCAAACTAAAGGGAAGACAAGGAGATAGCAATGCTCCATATGGATGATAAACTTCAACATAATGTTTCACATTCAAAGATCTAAACGTATAAAGAGAGAAAATCTTACCTCTATTTCGTTCATTAATTTCATAGCCTCAATGATGCATAAGATTTGTCCCTTCTGTACTTTATCTCCAACCTATAAGAAGAACTCCTCAAAAAAAGCTCCAACGAAAGATTTACGAAATACCATTTACTATACGAAAGAAATTTACCTTAACAAACGGTGGTTCTCCAGGCCCGGGACTACGGTAGAACGTGCCCGCCATAGGGCATTTGAGAGGTGGAAGAGACGAACTGGTTGACTTGGCAGCAGGAGGTGAAGATGGTAGGCTTGAAACTGGAGAAGCAGGTGCTGGTAGTGCAGCAGGACCAGGAGCTGGTGGTGCTACCGAGGGCGAGGGCGAGGGCGGGGACGCATACATCATAGGAACAGCAGCAGGAGGTGGTGCTTGAGGTAAGGCCTCTTTTTTACGGATCGTCACTTCGCAGTCGAGCTGTTTCAATTGTAACTCGACAATGTCTCTTGAATCGACAAGCCTGCAAGTAGGGAGAAACATGTTAAACCACAGCCATATGTAGAGGAAAAGTTCAGTGNTAGGAGGGTCCGTCAATGGGGGAATGAAGGAAAGATGGGAGGGAGTTGCAGGGGGCGGGCGGAAGAGGGTGNCTTGATAAGGCTTGAAACTTGAGTAATGAACTCAGAGATTGATTCTTCCGTTGCCAAAGGTTTAGAAGATTCATCACTCAATGATTTAGCACTTCCATCAATAGTANCTACCTACGAAAACATAAAATCTAGATTAATTTTTTTTTTTTTTAATAGATCCATTATTTTAAAAGTTATAGGATTACACTTCGACACGGGATCATGAGAGGTTACGTCCGAGCTAATGAAAAATTTGTTCTTTAGAATTTTGTNGCTGAAGTGGTATAGTTCTATAAAAACATAAAAAGAACCACCTTACTTGAACAAGATTGGTTCTCTGAGTTGTACAATTGCGTCTTGAGTTTTCAATAAGTTATGAATAAGAGAGCGATCTATTATTAACTTTATTGGTTGTACTACATATGTAACAGCTGAAGCCCACCTCNAATCGTGAGGCTAACAGCGATACGTAACGGGTCAAAACAGATGATATTTTCTAGTAATGGGCTTGGGCTGTTACAAATGGTATCAGAGTTAGGCATCNTCCTTTACAACCGATGTGGAATCTTACAATTCACCTCCCGAGTGTCCTCACTGGCACAACGCCCAGTGTCTGACTCTGATACCATCTGTAACAGCCTAAGCTCACTGCTAGCAGATCTTGTCCGCTTTGGCCCGTTACGTATCGCCGTCAGTCTCACGATTTTAAAACGCATCTGCTAGGGAGAGGTTTCCACACCCTTTATAAAGAATGTTTTGTTTCCCTCTCCAACCGATGTGAAATCTCACAATCCACCCCCATAGGGGCTAGTGTCCTTGCTGGCACAGCGTCCGGTGTTTGGCTCTAATACCATCTGTAACAGCCTAAGCTCACCGCTAGCAGATATTATTCGCTTTGACCCGTTACGTATCGCCGTCAGCCTCACGGCTTTAAAACGCATCTCCTAGGGAGAGGTTTCCACACCCTTATAAGGAATGCTTCATTTCCT
>NC_036644.1:10109036-10125623 GCF_002806865.2 Cucurbita pepo subsp. pepo | reverse complement strand
CGGTAGGTGTGCCAATAAGGATGCTAGGCTTCCAACGGAGTGGATTGTGAGATCCCACATCGGTTGGAGAGAGGAACGAAATTGGATTGTGAGATAGCGCATCGGTTAGAGAGGGGACACATTGGTTGGAGAGAGATATGTAACGGGCCAAAGCGAACAATATCTTCTAGCAGGGACTTAGGTTGTTACACAAATCTTCCACTTGATAAGAAACTTCAAGCACGAAAACACTCATCCTCGTTCTCTCTAACTCGAGCTTGTTGATACGTAACACGACTTCCATGACATATTAACTATCTGCAACATTTAGTTACGAGTTTTGATTACACGATTTTAGGAGCGTCTGGAGGATTTATCAAGTGATTCCTCTACCATTGGTGAAACTATGGAGGATATGGCCAACCCCAAGAACCAAACACTAGCAAGTCAAGTGAAACTCAACTCGTAGAAGAGTAGAGAGGTCGAATTANCAAGTGATTCCTCTACCATTGGTGAAACTATGGAGGATATGGCCAACCCCAAGAACCAAACACTAGCAAGTCAAGTGAAACTCAACTCACAGAAGAGTAGAGAGGTCGAATGAAAGGCATTAGAAAGAGCTACAGCCAAGGCCCGCCGCTCGTTGCCTACTGCCTGGTTCATATGCTTTGCTTTGTGTAGATGACATTCAAACCAAGGGTGTACACCGGGTGAGTTGGGTTGGAAAAATCTTTTGAATCAACTTGAATTTTGTGTTAGCTAGATTGGTGACCCGAACAGTTNTTGGAAAAATCTTTTGAATCAACTTGAATTTTGTGTTAGCTAAGTTGGTGACCCGAACAGCTCGAATAGAACTCACAACTCAACTCAACTTTTTATTTTTGGGTTTGGTTGAATTGAACCTGAATTTCAAGTTAGCTAGATTGGTGAACCGAGCAACCCAAATAAAATTCGCAACTCAACCCAACTCTTTATTTTTAGGTTGGGTTATAAACTCTATTCGAATGGTTCTTTTACTAAATAATTATTTTAAATCAATCATATTTATCTACGATACATGTTACATTAATGATTAAAATCTCATAAAACTCAAATATCAAACATTTCACAAGTCACAATGCATCATTAACATCGGTTACAAACGTTAATTATTCTTAATCTTTACAATAATTTTAAAAGTAGGGATCGATTGGATTACAGTTCTATTGATATGAACCAAGAGACATCAATCATACAATATACTTCAATGAAGATGTGAAGAAAATGTTGTCAAAATTATCAAAAGATGTTGCAATTCATGCCACATTAAGAAAGAATGAAGTTTATGTGCTCTTCTTTAGCCAATGACTAAGTTTCTTTACAATTGTNTATTGTATTTCATTAATGTATTTTAAGACATTTTATTTACTTGACGTTACAATTATATAATGGTTACTTATGGCCATAAAGTAGGAAGGTTACAACTCTTGGAATGCCTTTAATAGTTTCATTTTGATGCTATATAAAGCCATGTATGTTGTATTTGTAGGAAGACTTGGAAAATACAGTAAAAGAAGCATTTGTGCTCTTCTTTAGCCAATGACTAAGTTTCTTTACAATTCTATGTAGTTTATGTTGCATGTAGAATCATTCAAGCTCGACACGATCAATCTTGCTTGTGGAGTGATTCGAATCTCAATCAAGTGTTCTTGTCTTGAGATATTTGATCAACAAGAATCATTCAAGCTAGACATGATCGATCTTGCTTGTGGAGTGATTCGAATCTCAAACAATGTTCTTGCCTTGAGATATTCGATCAACAAGGTCATCCAAATCTTACTTTCCTTATAGTGATTCCTTATCTTATCATTTGGTATCAGAGCTACAGGCTCAAGATCAAATATATGTTTCCTTTACGTTTCTTTTCAATTTATTTTTATCTTTATAGTTTTTAATCAACCCAAAATAAAAAAAAAAACTTCATTCTTCCTCAGTGTGGCATGAATTGCAACATCTTTTGATAATTTTGACAACATTTTCTTTACATCTTCATTGAAGTATATTGTATGATTGATGTCTCTTGGTTTATATCACCTATTTTTGGGTTGATCGGATAAATGTCAACCCACGAACCAACCCAAATTTTCGATTTTCTACAAATTCAATCCAACCCAAATCGAAAAAAACCCTAATTCTTAATTTTAGAAAATTAGTCAATCAATCCTTAAAAAACCTACAACAACTATTCTATTTAATAATAATAATAATAACAAGAACAACATGACATGAGGTCCACATCTATAATGGTTGCCACATTTTGCATTAATTAATTAATTAATTAATTATATATATATATATATATATATATATATAATTTAAAAATATAACTAGAAAAGTAAAGTAATTAAATTATAGGTCTTTTGTTTTCCCCAATGCAATATAAAGTGGTCAATTCCACATCTTCCTTTATTATGTGCACGTTTAATTATTAATTTAATAAATATTTTTCCATTATTAATATATATATATATATATATATTGTAAATATTAGTTTTTAATTTTTAACATCCCAAAAATACATTTTTTATAAAATAATAATACAAGGGCAAAATCGACATATTCATAAAATAAAATAATTCTTTTATTTGTCGACTATATATATATATATTAATTACTATTGAATTATACTCGATGATAAAAAAAAAATATATTAAATTAACTTAATTAAAAATTATAACTTTTAAAGAATAAAGATGGGATTTTATTAATAAAAACACAGATATCGAAAAGTAAATTAAATAAAAAGTGCTTAATTATTCTCTTGCACGTTTAATTATTAATTATATTTCCCTAATTACTTTTATTTTTATATGTCGGTGGAATGGAACGGGGTGACCGTTGAGCACGGCCTATTACTGCCATTCCACCGCCCTCTGTCGGCCTGTCCCTGCCTTTTCCGCCGCTACACGTTCAACGGACACCAACTTCCAACACTGCAACTTCAGTCCTTTTTCAATTTTCGAGTCGTAGCTTATCGACTCGGTCGATGGATAGATAAATATTTAGATTTTAGCTTACGACGGTTGTTGAATATCAAAAACTTAGTACACAAAATTTAATACTTTAGAACGAGTTAGGAGTACGGTAACAAATCATGAGTTATTAGAACCAGAATTGTACTCGTGTTCGTGAGTTGGGTTAGGTCAGGTTGAGACATTTCTTAGACTCAACTTAACTGTTTCGAGTTGTCAATTTTTTTCGACTTGAATAATTTTTTTTATTAAATAAAGAACCCAACTCAATTCAACCCTACAAAGTTAATCGGTAAAACATATATTTATTTATTTTTAAAATATTTAATTAAGATCGAAAAAAAATTATTAAATATATGTATATATAATTATATAGTAAATAAAAATATATATTTTTTTAAATTAACAATAAATTTGGATTGGTTCAGTTAATCTAATTAATTTTAAGAAAATCTATGAACTAACCTAACCATTTGAATACGACTTAATTTAATATAAGTTCAACCTATGAATTGGGTCGGGTTGATCAGACTTTTCGAGGACTTGTGTTGATTCTTGGAATGATATTAACGTTTAGAAGTTAAAAGTAAATGAAGTGACGATGTCGTGGAAAATACGAATTGGGTTAGGTTGATCAGACTTTTCGAGGACTCGTGCTGGTTCGTGGAATGATATTAACGTTTAGAGGTTAAAAGTAAATGAAATGGCGATGTCGTGGAAAATACAAATTGGGTCGGGTTGATCAGACTTTTCGAAGACTGTGTTGGTTAGTGGAATTATATTCACGTTTAGAAGTTAAAAGTAAATGAAGTCACAATGTCTTAGAAAATACGAATTGGGTCGGGTTGATCAGACTTTTCGAGGACTCGTGATGGTACGTGAAATGATATTAACGTTTAGAAGTTAAAAGTAAATGAAGTGAGGATGTCGTGAAAAATACCGTAATTATAAATATTGAATCCGAATTTCAAACCCTAATAAACTAGTTTTAACAATTCATCCTATAAAATTTTAATATAAACAGTCCTTTCTTCTTCATCGCCATTTGTCGTTCACAAACAGAGAATTCCCTGTTCTTCTGTTCAAAGCTTGGAGTTCGTAGGCCGCCATTTTTACACCTTGAGATTGGTTTACAGAGGGTTTGTGCTGTGCGTTCGTAGGCGGCGGCGATGGATTTGAGCCGGCGGAGGGCGGCGGTGGCAAGGGGGAACGTGGTGGCGGGGTCTGTCTGGGAAAGCAGAATCCGATTCGATGAAGTCCGTGGTGGGATTAGGGTTTTCAATGGAGACGATGAAACCGCCGAATGTAGGGTTCCGGCCGCTACCGTCGGGAGTGCAAGGAGGAAGACATGGAAATCCGATGAGGGTTTTAACTCGATTCAAATCGCCGAGGAAAAACCAGAATCACCGAGTAGCGGCGATGAACAGAATCGGAAAACCCCGATTCCGTCTTGGAGATTGAGATCCAACAACAGTCCAAACAAACCGGTACGAATACCAGAGAGAAACTCAACGAGGAAGAAAACCGATCAGTCTCGAAAATCGGCCGTCGGGATTACCAAACCGCCGACGAACACAAACGGAATCAGAAAAATCTCCCCGGAGAAGACGGTTTCATCTCCTCCACCTCAAGATTTCTTCGATGCATTCGAAGAGATTAAGAAAGAAAGCTTCGACGTTAAGGAAATCAATTTTCCAGCACAAGAAATTTTCCCGGGAAACAAACAGAAATTACAGAGACTAGGTGAGAACAGAGCCTCCCATTTTCATTACAGAATCTCAAAATTTAATTTCCTCAACTGTTTGATTTCTTGCAGTGGATTTGATAATGTGGAGGGAGTTTTCAAGATCCGCCATGGCATTTGGAGCGGGGAATTTGGTTATAGCCCTCTCTTATTTCATCAAGAACATGAACATCAGGTAAAAACAACAAAAAACCCCAAATCCGCCATTGAAGAAGGGTTGTTAAGCTTTGTTTTGTTTCTGGAATTTGCAGCTTTATCAGTATGATTTCGCATATGGGTCTTGTTTATCTGGCTGCCATTTTCGTCCATAGCTCCATTTTTAGCAGGTGCTCGATCAATTTCGTCCTGTTTTGTTTAGGTTAAGCTCTGGTTTTGCGTTTAATTTTCCCGGGAAAATTACAGGGGAAATGGAAAGGAAATCGATAGTGATGATGAACATTGTGTGGTTGAAGAAGAAGTGATTCGATTGGTTAAAGGGTTTGTTCCTTTCGTGAATGAATTGCTGCAAAATCTCAAGCCTCTGTTCCATGGAGATCCTTCTGCAACTATGAAGGTAATTTTCTTTTTCTTTTTTTTTTTTCGTTTTTTTAAAATTAAAAAATATATATACTCTTAAATTTTCTATTTTCTTTACTCAATAACACGTTTTTTCCAACTAAAATTATTTTATTTCAAAAATAAAATATTAATATTTTGTTTAATTTTAAATTTAATAGTATTTTAAATATATTATTGAATTTTAAAATATTTCATTAATATCTTTCCATTTTTATTTTTTTAAAAAAATTTACATAAAATTTTATAAATAATATTAACACCAATGATATTAACAAAATGGTCTATCTATACTATATAGATTATTTTCGAACTTTTTAATGTTATTCTTGAAAATTCATGCGTAATTTTGAAATTTGTTACTAACGTTACAAATATTTTTAAATTTTTTAAAAAATTAAAACTTATTATTAATGAAAATTCATGCATATTTTTGAAACGTGTTACTAACGTTTCAAATGTTTTTAATTTTTTTTCAAAATTGAAGCTTATTATTAATGAAAATTTATGCATATTTTTTGAAACGTGTTACTACATTAAAAATATTTTTAATTTTTTTATAAAAAATTGAAGCTTATTATTAATGAAAATTTATGCATATTTTTGAACGTGTTATTAACGTTTAAAATATTTTTAAATATTTTTAAAAATTGAAGTTTATTATTAATAAAAATTTATGCATATTTTTTAAACGTGTTATTAACGTTAAAAATATATTTAATTTTTTTTTTTTANGCATATTTTTTGAAACGTGTTACTACATTAAAAATATTTTTAATTTTTTTATAAAAAATTGAAGCTTATTATTAATGAAAATTTATGCATATTTTTGAACGTGTTATTAACGTTTAAAATATTTTTAAATATTTTTAAAAATTGAAGTTTATTATTAATAAAAATTTATGCATATTTTTTAAACGTGTTATTAACGTTAAAAATATATTTAATTTTTTTTTTTTAAAATTGAAGCTTATTATTAATGAAAATTCATGCATATTTTTGAGACGTGTTACTAACGTTAAAAATAAATATTTTTAAAAATGGAAGCTTATTATTAATGAAAATTCATGCATATGTTTTACAAATATTTTTAATTTTTTTTGAAAATTGAAGCTTATTATTAATGAAAATTTATGCATATTTTTGAAACGTGTTACTAACGTTACGAATGTTTTGAAGTTTTTTTTGAAAATTGAAGCTTATTATTAATGAAAATTCATGCATATTTTTAAAACGTGTTACTAACTTTAANATTAATGAAAATTCATGCATATTTTTGAAACGTGTTACTAACGTTACGAATGTTTTGAAGTTTTTTTTGAAAATTGAAGCTTATTATTAATGAAAATTCATGCATATTTTTAAAACGTGTTACTAACTTTAAAAATATTTTTAAATTTTTTTGAAAATTGAAGCTTATAAATTAATGAAAATTTTGAAAATTCAAAAATATTTTTAAAACATTTATAAAAATTAAACGGTATTATAGAAATATTAAGTATATTTTAGAAATATAGTATTAACGATTTTCACCTAAAATTAATTGTTATTTTTTACCATTTTTGAAGAGGGTTAAAAATGGGCAATTATGGTAAGAAATATAGAAATATATGGTAAAAAAAAATGTAATAAATATTTATTAAAATTTAAAATTTTTTTGGGTTCTGACAAATGGATGTACTGATTGACTGGCACAGGATTCGTTGCGGTTTTCACCCTCCCCAAATTATTTACCCACGGTAAAAAACACATCTCCACGGACTTAACTTCTCTATCTTTTATTCTTTTTTGGGTTACAATTCAATACGGCCGAGTACAACAAACCACCGTACTCCTCTGTCTTTTCATCCGTCGATTTGTTTGTGACCCTCTTTTGTTCCCTTCATAAAACGACCACGTTTTAAATTCTAAAAATTCTAGAAGGGAATAAAAATTAAAATTGTTATATACTTTATTTGTCGGTAATTTATTTCTGTCGGATCGGATGATTTGATGTTTGATTCAATCTCCACCCTTCATTTTTCTTTTCTTTTTTTGTGTTTTAATTTTAAAATTAAAAATAAATATTTTATTTTCATCTTTGTATTCTAAAAACTTTAATTTGGTTCGTGACTAATTTTTGTTTTTATGTTTCCATTTGAATCACATGAAACTTTATTTTGAAACGGGGTTAGATCCTAATTGGTGCCTTATTCATCGAACTATCATTTGGTTAGTAGAAACATAATGACTTGCTAATACGAGGGAGCTACGTGTCTTCCAAGTTGCCACGCGAAAATGGTTTCAGTCTCGGCCAATTTTCGTTCGACCGACGTCGGGGTACCATTTAGACAGTTCTAGGACAGTTCTGAAAAGTTGATTTGTTTTTTCAATATCTTAATATTCCCTTGGGAAACCGTGCTAGGACTCGAATTTCGAAGAAAAAAGAGCTTATAGCACTGTGCTTACTAGCTTGAAATCGAAACCTTAATTGGGCTGTTTGGAGCATACACGCAGAAAAATTGATTACTAGTCTTTGCTATATGAACACCCATTTGCCCTTTTGATCTGGACGATCGAGGTCTTTGTTTATCGACTTTTTATTTGTTTAGAATATGACGCGGATTCGTGTTGATGTTTTTAAGAGTTCTTTTTTTGTGAATTAGGAGAACATTGGTTGAGACTTTGTGGGAGTTCTTGGCAGCTGAGTTCCCACAAGAAGGGAATGATTGTTGCTATCTTCCTTATGGTATGGAACTTCTCTTCGATTCTATATCGCATTTGGGCAGGTAAACCATTTCGAACCGAAATCTTAATCTATATTGTTCAATGAGTTTCGAGATGTAGATTCGAACGTGTAACGTTATTGAAATGAAGTATGATTTTGCAGCTTTCATAGCGTTTGTAAGCTTTCGCTACTACCAGGAATCATTAGGGAGAGATGGTTGGGTTAAAAATGGAGAAGCAGCTCGACATAACGACACGGTTTCGGGTAAGTTCAAAGCTTGAGAGATAATTTTGATCAATTTTGAGGCTCTTTTCCTATGCTTTCTTTTGAGCTAGCTTGAAAATTACCATGTAAATTAATGGAATATGGTAGAAGAGTGTTCCTTTTTGATTCTTTTCATTTGAATTTGAAAGTGAGAAAATAACGATTATAATTTGTGATACTCGAGTAAACAAGAGGTATGTGAATGAATCGAGACCACATCCAAATGAAAGTGATCTTGAGAATAGGATGACTAATAAAAATTTAAAAAAATTGAAAGTTACTACTTATACTATGATATCCCACATTGGTTGGTGAGGAGAACGAAACACCATTCANGAAAGTGATCTTGAGAATAGGATGACTAATAAAAATTTAAAAGAATTGAAAGTTACTACTTATACTATGATATCCCACATTGGTTGGGGAGGAGAACGAAACACCATTTATAAGGATGTGGAAATCTTTCCTTAGTAGACCCGTTTCAAAGTCTTGAGGGAAGCTTGAAAGGGAAAGTCAAAGAGGACAATATCTTCTAGCGGTGGACTTGGACCGTTACAAATGGTATCAGAGCTAGACACCGGGCTGTGTGCTAGCAAGGAGGCTATTCCCCGAAGGGAGTAGACACCAGGCGGGTGTGTCAGTAAGGACACTGGGTCCCGAAGGGGGATGGATTTGGTGGGGTCCCACATCGATTGAAGAAAGTAACGAGTGTCAGCGAGCGAGGACGTTGGGCCACGAAGAGGGGGAGGGTGGATTGTGATATCCCACATTGGTTNTTGAAGAAAGTAACGAGTGTCAGCGAGCGAGGACGTTGGGCCCCGAAGAGGGGGAGGGTGGATTGTGATATCCCACATTGGTTGAGGAGGAGAACGAAACACCTTTT
This sequence comes from Cucurbita pepo subsp. pepo, assembly GCF_002806865.2. NCBI lineage: Eukaryota > Viridiplantae > Streptophyta > Magnoliopsida > Cucurbitales > Cucurbitaceae > Cucurbita > Cucurbita pepo. The sequence continues at coordinate 10,116,480 of NC_036644.1, read as the reverse complement.
ATAAGAGTGTGGAACAAACCATGTTAGAAAGACTCTATGTCGGTTTGTAGAGATAGGGTCCCACATCGATTGGACAAAGTAACGAGTGCCAGCGAGGACACTGGGCCCCAAAGGGGGTGGATTGTGATATCCCACATTGGTTGAGGAGGAGAACAAAACACCTTTTACAAGAGTGTGAAACAAACCATGTTAGAAAGACTCTGTGTAAACCATGTTAGAAAGACTCTGTGTCGGTTGGTAGAGATAGTCAGAATGTCAGGGCCATGAGTACAAACTATGTTAGAAATCCCGAGAAAATCATTTTTTCGGAAATAATTTTGTTTTTTGTGGTGCAAGATATTGAAAATATAATATTTTTTTTTAGGTTATTAATTAAAAAAAAGANAGAATGTCAGGGCCATGAGTACAAACTATGTTAGAAATCCCGGGAAAATCATTTTTTCGGAAATAATTTTGTTTTTTGTGGTGCAAGATATTGAAAATATAATATTTTTTTTAGCTTATTAATTAAAAAAAAAAAAAAAACAAATGATACATTTAATTCACATGGAGTTGGCTTAATGCAATGAATAGGGACCAACTTTATTTTCTTTTTCTTTTTTAAAAATAAAAACTTTATTAAAATTCACTTTTATTGACTTTTCTTTCCCATAATTATATTTAACATTCCAATTTGTAGATTTTTATTAGAAAAAGCACTTCAAATATTGTTTCTCTTTGTCTTTCACTATTATTTATTAAAATATAAGGAGAGAGAAAATTTTACANTTTCCCATAATTATATTTAACATTCCAATTTGTAGATTTTTATTAGAAAAAGCACTTCAAATATTGTTTCTCTTTGTCTTTCCCTATTATTTATTAAAATATAAGGAGAGAGAAAATTTTACAAATTTATTATTATTATTATTATTATATTTTAATTTGTTGAATAGTTTTCAAGGTGGTGATAGTGGATGGAAGCTCAATCCTTTCTTAAATGCATACAAACCATGTCTAGTGGATATTATTTAATATCATGTTGTGTATGTAATATAATCTAAAATAATAGATCATAAAAATAACGTATAATTACCGATTTGAATATAGCCCACCTCGAGCCTTAACCTTGCAAGTCAAGATTCAGAGAAAATTTGAAAATTTTGTGTAACGGCCTAGATCCACAGCTAATAGATATTGTCCTCTTTGAGTTTTACTTTTGAAGGGTGGTTTGTTCTCCTCCCAACTAACGTGGGACATCACAATCCACCTCCCTTCGGGGTCCAACGTTCTTGCTGGCACTCTTTCCTTCCTCCAATCGATGTGGGACTGTCTCCAAATCCACCCCTTTGGGCCCAGCGTCTTTACTGGCACACCGTCTCGTGTCTACCCCTTTCGGGGAACAATGAGAAGGCTGGCAGGCTGGCACATCGTTCAGTGTCTGGCCTTGATACCATTTGTAATGGCCCAAATTCAGTGTCTGCTAGAAGGTTTCCACACCCTTGTAAATGATGGTTTGTTCTCTTCCCAACCAATGTGAATTAGGAGTCAAGTCGGTCTATATGTCAATTCACATCAAACAGGGGCTTTATGTTACAATTTATGGAGCAATTATGCTCGAAAGTCCAGATGATTAGTTTAAGCGGGAGAATATCATAATTTATAATAATTTAATTATATTTTTAACTAACTAGTGGTGAGAAAACTTTTGTCCGGTAGCTGCCGACGGGGGGACGGGGTGGTCCAGCGGCGGAAGAGGCTATATTTTTTGAATTTGACTAAGTTGTGGAATTTAAGAATGGCCGCCGCCGCCGCCGCCGCCGCTAGTTCCGACATTCAGTTGCTGACGGGTGGCCGCCACGTCGTGCTTAGACTTCCCTCCAATTTTTGCCATATGTTTTTTTCCACCCTAATTTAATTCCATGATTTTTGTTTATTATTTTTATAAAAAAAATAAAAAATATATCGAATGTTTAATTAAAAGTTGATGTGTCTGAATAATTTAATTAAATAATAGAAAGTATAAATAATTAATTAATTACAATAATAAAAAAAAATAAAAAAAAAGTGATTTAAATTATATATTAAATTTTGTTTGAATAATTTCTGTTGCACATGCCACCTCGTTCTAATCTTATCACATCCGTCCCATCACATATTATTTGCCGTGACACGTGGCAGTCCAGAGTTAGGTTAGGTTGGGACCAGTGGGCCCCTGAAAGTTATGAATCAACGGAACATATATTCTCAGACAGCACAGCTAATCAAATGAACTTTTAGCGCTTTTACAACTTTACCCCTTCACGAAAAGGCACAAGAATCTGTTCATTTTGTATACCGGGGTAGAATCGTAATTTCCTATTTTTCTAGTTTGGTGGGCTGGCTCTTGGCGGTTTCGAGGAAATCAGATGACAAACGACGTCGTTTCGATTTTAGTTATTTTTTTTTTATTTTTTTAATGGAATATATCGATAAGAAGTACACGTAGTTAAAAGCTTTCATATTTATCTTTTTTATTTTGTTGATTTTTTTTATTCTATTTAATATAAAATTATTGTTGATTTTTTTTTAAAAATTTAAATTTTAGCTCATTTTGCGTTAAAAAAAGACAAAAATATTGCCTTAAAAAATAAAAAATATTTTACTTCTATATTCAAATTCCTTAATTTATTACAAATTCAAATTAAAAATAAATAAATAAAGGAAAGTAATTTGGCATTCAATTAAATATTTAATATATTTTTATTGGACGAGAATATACAATTGAATCCCCTTTTCTAAGGAAGCGGAAGCGATAAAGAAGGCAACGTCATGGGGGTATAAGAGTAATTTCATATCCAAAACCCACTATTTAAGCGATGAGGCGGCCTCAATGTTAGAAGAGAGAAGAAGAAGAGAAAGGCCTGAAGAAACAGAGAGAAAATAGTTATCGGTAGATCGTCAGTCGGAAATTGTAGGGTTTCAGAACTCTGCAAGGGAATGCGGAAAGATGAGATTAGCTTCGTTGATTCAGTCTGAGTTGATCGGGAGATTCAAAATCTTCATCGTCGGCGGCAGAAATTGTCACCGGAAACACGTCGAGGACGGGTGATCTGTTTCCTCTCTTTCTCTTTCTCCTCCCTCTTTTTCCTCTTTTACTTCAGCTTAATCTGTATCTAAATAAAGAAGGAGTTAAGTGATCTCGAATCCGGCGGCGGATATGGCGGATAAAGGCAGAGATGGTGGCTACTCGAGTTTACTCGACGGGAAGTACGAATTAGGCCGTCTTTTAGGGCACGGGACTTTTGCAAAGGTTTACCATGCTCGGAATCTGCGAACGGGGAAGACTGTTGCGATGAAAGTGGTTGGTAAGGAGAAGATAATCAGAGTCGGCATGACGGAGCAGATCAAGAGAGAGATCTCTGTGATGAAAATGGTGAAGCATCCGAATATTGTTGAGCTTCATGAGGTGATGGCGAGTAAATCGAAGATCTACTTTGCGATGGAGTTTGTGAGAGGCGGTGAACTGTTTACCAAAATTGCGAAAGGTCGGTTGCGAGAGGATGTGGCTAGGGTTTACTTTCAGCAATTGATCTCTGCGATTGATTTCTGCCATAGCCGTGGTGTTTACCATCGCGATTTGAAACCGGAGAATCTCCTCCTCGACGAAGACGGTAACCTTAAGGTCACTGATTTCGGCCTCACCGCCTTCTCGGAGCACTTGAAGCAGGACGGATTATTGCACACTACATGCGGAACTCCAGCATACGTCGCGCCGGAGGTCATCGGGAAGCAGGGATACGACGGCGCTAAGGCGGATCTGTGGTCTTGTGGAGTGATCCTCTACGTTCTTCTCGCTGGATACCTTCCATTTCAGGACGACAATATGGTGGCGATGTACAAGAAAATATACAGAGGCGACTTCAAATGTCCGCCGTGGTTCTCATCCGAAGCCCGACGTCTCGTCACGAAGCTTCTCGACCCGAATCCAGTGACCAGAATCGGGATCACGAAGATCACATCATCGTCATGGTTCAAGAAATCGGTACCGAAGGCTATAATTACGAAGGAAGAACAAGAACGAATCGAGGAAAATTTCACGAAATCGAAGCAACCAGCGGAGACATTAAACGCGTTCCACATAATTTCCCTATCGGAAGGGTTCGATCTGTCCCCGTTGTTCGAGGAGAAGAAGAGGGAGGACAAAGAGGAGATGAGATTCGCGACATCATCGCCGGCGAGCAGTGTGATATCGAAGCTTGAGGAAGTAGCAAAGGCGGTGAAGTTCGATGTGAAGAAGAGCGAATCATGGGTTCGATTGCAGGGGCAAGAAAAGGGGAGGAAGGGGAAACTTGCAATTGCGGCGGATATCTTCGCCTTGACGCCGTCGTTTGTGGTGGTGGAGGTAAAGAAGGACAACGGAGATACTCTGGAGTACAACCAGTTCTGTAGGAAGGAGCTCCGGCCGGCGTTAAAGGACATTGTTTGGACATCTCCGACTGAGAATTCGACCCCAGCTTGAAGAACCTGATTATTATCAGATTGGAAATGGAAGGATTCATGAGAGTGTGATTGGATTATCTAATGAAATAATTATTATTGGTACGATGGTTTTGTGAAATGGAATGATTTTGTTAATTTATGCTTTTGATGATTGTGATGAATGTTATGATCATCGTTGGCTTTTTGTTTCATTTGATGTGGGGATTTGTGTTTGGTGTTTGTTTATTTCTGGATCATGACAACCCTTATTTTCTTGTTAAGCTTGATCTTTCGGTCCCTTGAAAGAATTTGTGTGAGTTTCTTTTTCTGAACTTGTGCATTGTCCCTTGAAAGAATCAATTACATTTGACACTTATGCATCCAACTCTGAACTATATAGAGAGTGGGTGACGAAGCTAAACGATAAGTTATAGAGTCGATTTCTTCTAAAATCTCCAAGGGGATGAATCATGAACTTAGCTTTCCTTTTCGTCCATCTACGAATCTCTCTCCCTTTATTTGAGTCACCATAATATCTTTGTGTGCTCGAGTCTTTGATATCTTTTGTTATAAGAAGCAAGTGAGTATCCTAAGTATTTTAAAAAATAAGAAGCAAGTGAGTATCCTAAGTATTTTAAAAAATTCAGTACACAAACTTGTTTGACGACGATACGTAATGGAGTGGACTTGCTTGGGTTGTTACAAAGGATATATATCTACTAGTAGTGGGCTTGCTTGGGTTGTTACAAAGGGTATTAGAGCAGACATGCGGTATGCCGGTGAGGACACTGACCCTAGAGGTTGGATTGTGAGAGTATGCCAGCGTCGGTGAGGACACTGAACCCTAGAGGTTGGATTGTGAGAGTATGCCAGCGTCGGTGAGGACACTGAACCCTAGAGGTTGGATTGTGAGAGTATGCTAGCGTTAACCCCACCCTAGAGGTTGGATTGTGAGAGTATGCCAGCGTCGGTGAGGACACTGAACCCTAGAGGTTGGATTGTGAGATTATGCTAGCGTTAACCCCCATAGGCGTGCTTGGGTTGTTACAAAAGGTATCAGAGGTAGACATCAAATGATGTGCCATTGAAGAGAGCTAGACATCATATGGTGTGCCATTGAGGACGCTGGCTCCTAGGTTGGATTGTGAGAGTGTACCAGCGAGGATGCTGGCCCCCATAGGCTTGCTTGAGTTGTTACAAAGGGTATCAGAGCCAGGCATCAAACGGTGTGCTGACGACGGAAACGAAGTATTCCTTTTAAAGTGTAGAAACCTCTCCCTAGTAGACCTGCGAGGACGTTGGCCTTAAGGGGAGTGGATTGTGAGAACCCTGAGAAGCATCCCTTGAAGTATAACGAAGGCTCGTTATAAGCAATGTTATCAGCTTTGTTTGAGTTGATATTATAAAAAACATCCGTTTAATTTGATAAGAATCTATAAGGATCATTCAAAGCAATAAAAGGCACAATAACCCATGAACAATAAAGGACTTCAAGTAAGTTTTTAGCCCCACACACCTAACTCTCTTCTCAGCTTGGAGATGTGGACCATTTCTGCAAAGATATCAACACTTTCATCCATGGATATCTCGATCTTGACTATTCCAAAGCCATTCATTTCTATGGTCAAATGTGTTCGATTTGATTCGATGATATATCTCGTTCGAATGAAACAGTCTAGCAATCTCGTTCTTTGAAACCTTCTAGTTTGATTAGAGAAACCATACAAAATGAGCAGATGAATCTCCTCGTGAAGATTGCATTCTGTCAACAGGAAGAAACTTATAATACCATAGCTGTTCATGTAACCACTCTCGTTCTCTTTATTTCTTCTTAGCTGCTTGGCTAGTAGTAGGTATCTGGTTCATCGCTTTAGCTATTAGCTCTATGACTTTCTACTTTATTGGTTTCAATTTCAACCACTCGTCAAAAGAAACAATCTCCCAACAACACTGCAATCGACTCTACCTATGCCAACAAACTCCCAACGAGATTCTTTTGACGACCCTTTTCAATCACTTCTTTTTGTCTCGGGAGAACCCTTCTCAACCCATTTTTTTTTTTTTACTTTTACTGATTGATCGCTTGTGGATGTATATAATAAAATGATGTAAAATTCACAAGAATAAGTGCAAGTATACACTATCACAAGTAGCAAGTAATAAGTAAATTATTGATTCCACATGAAACCTATCTTTTTGGTTAATTTTATCGCTGGAGTTTTTGGGTAATATTCAAATGAGTGTCGGAGATTTTAACTATTTAAACAAAACTAAAATAGGGTGACACTGCTGTTGAAAAACAGAAAATAATGAGAAAATCAACTATAATGAGGAAGTTTCGGATGAGAGAGATTAAATACATAAGTTGTTGAGTTTTGTGGTATATTTTAGTTCCTTTTAATAGATTCTCAAGCCTACTTCCGAGGGTCATGAATGATATTATTTTCATAATCGTTGTAATTTCTATTAACTAACAAGGCTATAGGGGGAGAATTATTCCTAACCCTTCTGTTATATTTCAAGTCTCCTTGACGTGGAACTAGAGTATTAAAGAGGATTTCATTGCTCACTCTCTCTCCCGAATAAGAGAACAACTATGTATATAAAGTAGCTAATTAAACATACATGTAAATCATTAACAACAACTCTTTAATAAACTAAAATCATACCGTCAACATACTTAAACTATATAAAACTCTCTCGTCTCCCCTATTAAGTTTAGCTCTCCATACAAACTGAATTAAACAGAGGAATCTGCATCTTCATCATCTAAAATTGATGGAATAAGGAAATAGAGAGTTATCCCGGTTTGTTGCCGTTCCTCAATGGAAGTTCCCTTCTCTTGGGCTCTCACGTCCACCTCTTTGCCCTAATCAATCTTTGTTGGTCTCCTTTTCCTTCTGCTGTCAACCGCTGCTGGATTAGGGTTTTCTTCTTCTTCTCTAGTTTCATAGCAGTTCACTGCAGCAGAGGCTGCTGTTGTGTAATTCGATTTTTCTCCCCA
>NC_036644.1:10086087-10108752 GCF_002806865.2 Cucurbita pepo subsp. pepo | reverse complement strand
AATCCGCATCTTCATCATTTAAAATTGATGGAATAAGGAAATAGAGAGTTATTCCGGTTTGTTGCCGTTCGTCAATGAAAGTTCCCTTCTCTTGAGCTCTCACGTCCACCTCTTTGCCCTAATCAATCTTTGTTGGTCTCCTTTTCCTTCTGCTGTCAACCGCTGCTGGATTAGGGTTTTCTTCTTCTTCTCTGGCTTCACAACAGTTCACTGTAGCAAAGGCTGCTGTTACTGTGTAATTCGATTTTTTTTCTCAAAGTGTGGCTCTCCTACTCTTGGTCTTTCTTTTTCCTCTTATATTGAGCATGGGTTCCCCTTTAGGGCTGGAAATGAATAAGTTGTCCACATAGAATGTTACTAATTCGGTAATCATGACCCACCTGGACAGCTGATGTGGATTTAAAATTTCCATGTCATCCCCCATTTATTTCTAGATTTGCTACTCCGGTTCAACATAAATGTCTGAAATTTTACGACATAACTCAATTAAATGTACAGTTAAGATCGATTTATGCAAAACCATATTTTTTTTCATGTTGGACCGCAATAAACGATTTCATGCTCGCTAAGAAGTATAAATGGGGTAAATAATGAGAAAATAGTGAATAAGAGTGTCATATTAAATACAAAAAGACTTGATATGACTCTACTTTTACAGAGTTATCACTCATGCTTTATGGTGTCATGAAAACTCGAAATTCTTATAGTGATAATCATCTCGTTTTTAGTAACCATGATGCTATTTCCTTCCGAAAGAATAAAAGAGAGTTAACGAGTAGTGGTAGATATCATAAACAAGCTAAAATTTAGAATACAAATCAACTAATAAATAAGATAAAATTCAACTAAAAAACACTCAAATGAAAATATCCATCGAACCAATACTTGAATTCTACACGGCCTACTACCCACTTACAGTCTTATTGGTTGAAACGTAACACTCATAATGGTCATATTGTAGGTTCGAGCCCTACTAAGCCTACTATAGGTAGGGTTCATGACGAGTGGGCATGAACTGCAACCAAACAAGCAAGAGTCAGCCAACCACGAACTCGTGAACTATAAAGAAACCATCTAAGAGCTTTGTCTAAAGGACCGAACCCGAAGCCGAGAACAAGATTGCAAAAAAGTACAACATACCTTCCTGATTTAGGAAGAGCACCATGTGCAAATCTTTCCTTCTAAATAGCAATCCAACAGCTCCAAATCCTTCAACAAAAAAACTTGAACAAACCAAGAACATATAACAAATGAATCTAACCTAATATAGGATCTCACNAAAGAATAAAAGAGAGTTAACGAGTAGTGGTAGATATCATAAACAAGCTAAAATTTAGAATACAAATCAACTAATAAATAAGATAAAATTCAACTAAAAAACACTCAAATGAAAATATCCATCGAACCAATACTTGAATTCTACACGGCCTACTACCCACTTACAGTCTTATTGGTTGAAACGTAACACTCATAATGGTCATATTGTAGGTTCGAGCCCTACTAAGCCTACTATAGGTAGGGTTCATGACGAGTGGGCATGAACTGCAACCAAACAAGCAAGAGTCAGCCAACCACGAACTCGTGAACTATAAAGAAACCATCTAAGAGCTTTGTCTAAAGGACCGAACCCGAAGCCGAGAACAAGATTGCAAAAAAGTACAACATACCTTCCTGATTTAGGAAGAGCACCATGTGCAAATCTTTCCTTCTAAATAGCAATCCAACAGCTCCAAATCCTTCAACAAAAAAACTTGAACAAACCAAGAACATATAACAAATGAATCTAACCTAATATAGGATCTCACAATTCACCCCGCTTCGATGTCTACCGTCCTCGCTAGCACACTGTTCGACGTTTGGTTATGATACCATTTGTAACAGCCCAAGTCCACCGCTAGCAGATACTGTCCGCTTTGGCCAGTTACGTATTGTCGTTAACCTCATGATTTTAAAACGCGTCTCTTAGGGAGAGGTTTCCACACCCTTATAAAGAATGCTTCGTTCTCCTCCCCAACCGATGTAGGATCTCACAATCCACCCCCCCCTTCGGTGCCCAGTGTCCTCGCTGGCACACCGTTCAGTGTCTTGACTCTGATACCATTTGTAATAATCCAAGCCCACCGCTAGCAGATACTGTCCGCTTTGGTCGGTTACATATTGCCGTTAACCTCATGATTTTAAAACGCGTCTGTTAGAGAGAGGTTTCCACACCCTTATAAAGAATGTTTCGTTCTCCTCCCCAACCGATGTAGGATCTCACAATCCACCCCCCCTTTGGTGCCCAGCGTCCTCGCTGGCACACCGTTTAGTGTCTGACTCTAATACCATTTGTAATAATCCAAGCCCACCGCTAGCAAATATTGTCCGCTTTAGCCCATTACGTATCGCCATCAACATCACAATTTCAAAACGCGTCTGCTAAGAAGAGATTTCCACACCTTACAAACAATACCTCGTTTCCCTCCAATCGATGTAGGATCTGACATCTAGAGAGAATGAGAAGAGAAGGCTGACGGAAAGAGACATGAACACACACTAGTAAAGGTATGAACTTTTTTCATACAATTGCTCGAAGCGTGTGCTCACTCTCTTCTGTCAGCTCTTTCAATTCTCTCATCTTCTTTGTTGATATTAGGGTTTCTTCATTGTTCTTCCTTTCAATCAACAAAACCCTAAGTTTGTGTCCCTTTCTTTTTGAGCTAAGAAGGTATATAAACACACTCAAGCTCACTCATTTATGATGATGTATGAAACAAAAACGAAAGGAAGGTGGCGGTCGCCGTTTTTAATAATTGTTGGATGTTAGTTCGAGGTAAACGTATCCGTCATGTCATGTCATGTCATGTCTTGTCTTGAAATGAATTATGTAACTTTTTTTTTATTACATCGAACGATTTCTTAGTTGTGTTGTTGTTCTGATCCTTTCAGTGGGAGAGAGAGATAAATAGTACATCGGAGGACAAGTTGTGGAACTCTATCCATCTGTAATAACTCAACTTTCGAAAAATCTAGACCGTCTAAGTTTCGTTACCAGTTACACACAATAATGTCATCATTAAAGCGGAAAAACAAGAACATGCAAGCTGTAAGCTCATATAGTGTTAGAGAAAAACATTTCACTTGTACGGGTTCCTTTTTTTTAAATGCGTTTCAGAAAACAACTCGTTCTCGTTCATTAAGAAACGATAATAAATAAATGGATATTTCGTGTTTGCAAAAACGGACCGAAAAGGGTCTTGGACCATTTAGAGTAAATGAACCAAATAATTTGGAAATTGAGAGTAGCAAGTAGTCCCCTCTCTCGTGGTCCTCCTTGGCCTCAAACTATCTAACCTAATAGCTTGTTGATTTGTCAATCTCAACTCCAACGTCATCGATCCAAATCCAAACATAATGATACCTCTACATAATTTATGCGATTACGAATCCTTTCGGAACGAACCCTAATTCAACTCGATGCTACAAATCCCAACTCGTTTACTATGTAGGTGTTTCCAAAGGTCGCAGTCTCACAGCTGGTTGTGCGCAACACAATCTTGACTGCCATGATACTCACATTTGTGGCCGTCACCAATTCATACACGAAGAATCCTAACGCTACGATGATAACCCACAATATATTAATTTTGACCTACGATCGAAATATATCGAAACAAATAAATGAAGTAGGAAGAACAACTTGAGGGAAGAGTTTCTTTGTACTAAGAATCTTGAACACTATGCTTTTCAATTCTTTTTGTTGCAGTAAACAGAGCATACATCTAAATTAACCAATGTGGGACACTTTCATCCAACACCTTTCCTCGAACAAAGTACACCTTCCCTTAATCGAGGCTCGACTCCTTTGGAGTCTTAGCCATTTTTTACTGCCTTCGAGGAGGCTTGACTTCTTTTTCTTTTTGGAGTCTTTAGGGCATGACTCTGAAACCATGTTAGATGAACACGACTCTCCACAGTGGTATGATATTGTCCACTGTGAGCATAACGAGTATTTATAGAGGAGAAAATATTAATACATCGGGTGAGTGAGTATTTAATGTTCTTTTTATTATTAACTTTGCTATAAAAGTGTTGTCACAAATATTATCATATGTTACAATAAATATAATGTGTAGTACATTTCAATTCTTATCTCTTCCAAAGGTTGAATTTTGAAATTTGTTAGGAAAGACTCACCTACTCCATTTAATAACAACTAAAGAATGACAACACATTCAAAATTTTACAAAATAATTCATCCAATCATAAATTCTATGTTAGGTCACATATATGATAACAGCCTACAAGGTTGTTTACTCGATATATTTATATATAAAAATAGGTGGAGGAGCGAGAGCTATGCATTCATAGAGAGGATCATGACAGAACGTATTTGAATATTTTCTATTTCGTTCTGTAATTGCATCCCGAGCCCTTTTTTCCTCTTGTAATAAACTTGAACAAGATCATCTTATAATTAGATTTTATTTCGTTGTCTTTATTTTTATTAAAATTTATTGGATTTTCAACTTTTTTTTTATTTAGTCTCCAATCGCTATTAAAAATAAAATTTAAAGTTGATTATTTATTCGTCCTATAAAAAAAAATAAAAAATTCTAATAAAATTATCATGTAATAATGTCAACGTCCCAATAACGAGGAAAAAAAAAAGCTTAAATATATATATATATATATATATATTATTAAATTAATTAACTAATTTTTAATCTTTATAAAACAATTATTTAATGTTTTTTAACTAAGGCATTATTATTTAATATTTTATTAATTTTTTAAATTAAATTATAAGATGACCAAGACAATCATTTTCATTCAAGAAAAGGAAATATAAAAAATAAAAAAAAATAAAAAAAAAAGAGAGAGAGAAAATAACGTAAGTTTTTTGGTAATTAAATTACAAAATTCTTCCCTATATTTTAGAAAAAATTAAAATGAGTTTTGATAGTTTTGAAAGTTATTTTGTATTTATGATTTGATAAAATAAAATTCATAAATATTTATAATAATTTTATAAAATCATAAAAACTATTTTTAATATTTTAAATTATACCAATTAAATTTTAACTTTTTTTTTTAAACATAGGGACTAAATTTGTAATTTAAAATTTTACTTTTTTTTAGCATTTCGTTAACACCGTCATCTCACGGCCGAGAAATAGAGGCCTTATCTTTGACGGTGCCGTTACCCAAGGCGGTTGACTGAACGGTCAACGCCGACAGGCTGGGTGAGGTGGGGCGATCTCCGCCGCCTCTAGAGGCTGTAACAGGGCGGCTGTGACATGTGGCGGTGGAGATAGCGGTGGCTAGAGAGATGGGCATGAGACAAAGGCCTTTGCCTTGTAAGTACTGCATGGCGGAGCCCATGTCCTTCTCCATTAACTTCACCACCTGATGCTCCGTCACCGTCATCGTGTCATTACTTGCCGGAGCCCCAGCGAACGCCTGTCGGGCAGCTCCTCCGTTTCCATTGGACTGGTTACAGTCCATCCCACCCTACAAAGGCGAGAAAACATTGTTAAAGATACTTTGCACTAAATTATAGTTTACATATATATCATATTTGATATTTACCTTATATATCATATTATATCATATTTGACTAACAAATGTATCAAACGTGCCATTACACATAGATATCTTTCTATTTATTACTCTTTCCATATCCTTGTTCTTAGACGAACACGACTCTCTACAATGGTATGATATTGTCCACTTTGAATATAAACTCTTATGGCTTTGCTGTGGGCTTACCCAAAAAGCTTCTAATGGAGAGAGTATTTCTTGACTATAAATCCATAATCATCCCCTAAACTAGGGGACGTGGGACTTTCATCATTCAACACGATAATTTATTTAACTATAAATAGAGAACGTTCAGTTTCTCAAATATTATCTAAATCCAAATTAAATAGGTATATTCTGTGAAATCTTAGGCACCATTATGAACTAAGGTGGGTAAAATCATGAATCTTCCAAAGCAACAAAACATGATCATGAAATCCCATGATACGAATCATAAACTAGTAATGATTCCAAATCCAAAAAATATAATGGATCATATCCTTTTCATGACAAAGAAATTAGTTGAAAAAGTGAAAGATTTGGTAGTACCTCAGAGTGGGAGGACATGTCGGCGACAGGTTGGGAAGGCAAGGAGGCAGTGGCGCCGCCCAGCCTGCTCATACTCAGAACCTACAACCACACACACAGCAAAGAAAATCAGTAAAATTCATTCTATTTATGTTTGTCTTCAACTGTAGTGAGGCAGATTACTTTGACTTGAAGCTGGAGGAACTTTACGTAGTCTATGATCTCATCCAGCATTGACGCCTTGTCTGTCTGTCATTCCAAAATCCATTTCAAGCAACAAAAATCAGCCAAACTTAGCATTAATATAGCTCAACGGTTCAACGGTTTTGTTCGTATCATCAAATATTAGAGTGAATATATAAGTGAGGTACACTATCTCCATTGATATGAGACGTTTTGGAAAAATTATAAGCACACTTATGTTTAAAATAGACAAATCCTTATAGAGGTTAATTGTCCCTAAACATTATTCAGCTACACATTAGTATGTATGTATCTTTCTAGTAAGAGCCCAAACTCACCACTAATATTGTCTGTTTTGGCTCGTTACGTATCGACGTCAGCCTCACGGTTTTAAAACGCTCAGTTAGAAAGAGGTTTCTACATCCTTACAAGGAATGCTTCATTCTCCTCTCCATCGATGTGGGATCTCACAATCCACCGGGGTCCAACACCCTTATAAGGAATGTTTCGTTCTCCTCTCCAACTGATGTGGGATCTCACAATCCACTCACTAGGGTCCAACACCCTTATAAGGAATGCTTCGTTCTCCTCTCCAACCGATGTGGGATCTCACAATCCACCCACTGGGGTCCAACACCCTTATAAGGAATGCTTCGTTCTCCTCTCCAACCGATGTGAGATCTCACAATCCATCCCCTTGGGGTCCCACACCGTTATAAGGAATGATTTGTTCCCCTCTCCAACCGATGTGCGATCTCACAAGCACACTGCCCGGTGTCTAACTTTAATACCATTTGTAACGATTCAAGCCTACCGCCAACAAATATTGTCTGGTTTGGCGCGTTACTTATCGTCATCTTTAAAACATGTCTACTAGTAAGGTTTCCACACCCTTGTAAGTAATGCTTTCTTTCTCCTCTCCAACAAAGGTGAGATCTCACATTCTATAAATCATTACTAAAATTTTGAAATAGAAAATGAGAAATAGACCAAATATGGTTCGATCCAGCATAAAATTGATAAAAAACAAACTCGAATCTAGCTCAAGAAGGCATATGTATATGTTTTAGAAGAAGTGTTCGAGATTCGGCAGACATATGTATATGTTCTTAAAGTGTTCGAGATCCTATGTCAAACTTGAAAAAGAAAACATATTCAACAGCTCATTACTTTTCTTATCTAAAATTTTGTAATTAAAGCTTATTCTAAAATTTTGATCCCTTATAATATTTTATCTAGAAATTCAATAACAAATATATCTTAGTCAATAATAATAATAAAAGTATATAAAATTTAAAGCTGCAAATCCCGCCATGTAAGAGTATGGTCTCCGGCCCCGAATACAAGGTATTAAAAAATAAAATAAAAATAGAAAGAAAACGTGGCAGAATTAAAACCGTTGGATAAATAACAAATCGAACATGATGTTGACACGTGTAAGAGAAAGAAAATGACGAAACAGACCTTGTTAGCGTTGGGAACCAGTTCTTGTAGAGCTTTCATTCTCTCTGCAATTCGCTCTCTCCGTAACTGTTACAAAATAATTAAAAAAAATTAAAATAAATAGAGGAAGTTAATTAGCGTTAATTNTCGCTCTCTCCGTAACTGTTACAAAATAATTAAAAAAAAATTAAAATAAATAGAGGAAGTTAATTAGCGTTAATTAATTTATTAAACTTAATTAATTACTCTTTCCGCAATACTGTGAGGATCCGTCGCTTGACCTCGCCGAGCTCTGACTCTCTGTCGCGGCTGCGCCGCTGCGCTAGCACCACCGCCGGAACCAGTCCCCACCGGAGGTGTAGTATTGGCTGATACTGGAGCTCCGAAGCTCTGTTTCTGTGAAGTTGAAGTTGAATTTCCCTGTGTATTGATGAAATGAAATTTTAGGGCAGAGCGAGGTTATGAGTTTGAAGAAGTGTACGATCGAATCGAACTACTTATTGCCTGAGATTGATTCTGGTTATGGCTATGGCTGGAGCCGGAGGCGTTGAGGAATCCGGTGAATTCGTTGAAGAGCGACGGATTGACGGAACCGTCGACGATAATCTGCAAGATTACGCAAATAATTTACAGGAATCGAAATGGTTTGGGAGTATTTCGTAACCTATTTTCGAATCGAATGATTAGCGATTGGATTTGAGAGATCGATTTTGAGTACCGGATTAGGGCATTTGAAGGACGGAGAGCCTTCGACTTCAACGACGTCGTTTCCAGGCAATGTAAGGAGACTGGAATCTGCCGCGGTGGTGAGTAACTGCTGGTGAAGCATGGCCATGGCCATTTTGGCGGCTGGAGTGGTGTCGCCGATCTGAAAAGCGGCATTGTCGGAATTTCGCGAGATTTGCGGTGGCTGAGGAGGGAGGTTTGAGTGGGGATTTGGAAGACCGGTAGGGAGTTCCCAGGGAAGGGGGATGGAGGAGAGGATTTGGTCGAGGAAATCGTCGGAGGAGAAGGAAGAGGGATGGAGATGAGAGGTTTGAAGGTGGTTTTGGTGGTGGTGGAGTTGAGAGGCATCGGTCTCTGGCGGCCGGTTGCGGCGGTTGCTATGGCGGTCGGGGAGGGAGTTGGTGAGTCTCATATCAGTCCGGCGAGAAATAAACAGAGGAGAAGAGAAGCCATTAAAAGTATGAAGTTACTGAGGTTTTATAGAATGAAGATGATGACAAAAAAAAAAAAAAAAAAAAAAAAAAAAAAAAAAAAAAAAAAAAAAAAANAGGTTCACTTTCTCATTTACCAAAAATAATGTATTTTAACTAAATAATATAATATGGTTATTTTTTTTAGTTCTTAATTTTTAAAATTTTAAATAATTTATGTAAAAAAAATCTATGAAATTTTGTTAATAAAAAGCTAACGTATTAATAAATATTTATTTATCCTAATATAACAATAATTTAATGATATATCAATCTGGTTTGACGCAACTCCAACAAAAAAAATATATATAAAAAAATTTAAAGTTGTCTTATTGTCTGCTGTCGTGTCCGTTTCACACAATCTCAATCCTTCCATTTTCGACTACCTTCCGTTTCTAAAACAGACAAACTCACTTACAACAGCAAGTATCAGTTGAGTCCTAGTTGTTTGCTGTCTGGTCACCTCTATTAGTCTTAGTTGTCATCGTCGTTTTAAACTTTAAAAAAAAAATTGAAACAAAATGAACTCGACAACTCAACCCGATCCAACTCAAAAATAGAAGGTTGGATAGGCTGAGTTAAGTTACCAATTCAAACAACTCGAGCTTTTGGATTAGTGCAAAAAAATTTCTCTACCCGACTGAAGTTCACCCATATTGTACCGGATGACAATCTCACCTTGTCGTATCCACGCCCACCTCGTGGACATCTTTATTATCAGACATTTATATTCTAATAATTATCCTAAATTTTATATCAATTATAAGAATAATTAAAATAAATAAATTTTGAGCGCGTGAGTGAAAAATACCCAAGGAAGCGAGTGGAGGTGAAAGAGACTTAGCCTAAAAATAGTCCCCACGAACTTCATTTTTCTTTTACATTATTTTTATTTAATTGTTTTTTTTTTTTCCCGCTAATTTGAACACAAATCTCGGAGGGGCCGTTTGGTAAACTAAATTCAGGAGCGTCAAATTTTCAAATAATAAATAAAATTTAATTAACAAAAATAAAGAAAATTTAAATTTAAATTAAATTTTGAATTATGAAATTCCCATTTAACAAATTTTCATTTTTACAAAAACATTATTTTATTAAAATATTTAATTATGTGATTATTAATTAAAATTTTAAATATACTTTATTATTATTTGTTTCTGTATCTGCGACCGAATTATCTAAAACGATCTTTTATTATAATCTTATGAATCGGTTGAAATTGACAAAAAAAAATCAAAACAGATAGAACATTATTTTAAAATTTTAATTTTAAAATTGGGATTCTTTAAACATTTGTAATCTCTTTAATTTAATTTAATGGATTATTTAATACGAGGAAATAAATCAAATTTGAATAAATATGTCTCTCTTTTTGTCATATCTGTTAGTGATGGACTATTACAAATGATATCAGAGCTAGACACCGAGCGACGTGCCAACGCGAACGCTGGGTCCCCTCACATAGATTAGGTTATATTAGGGTTGGTTAAGTTGGTGATCCGAGGAACCTGAGTAGAATTTACAATTCTTTTTATAATTATTCAAAAAATTATATTTATAGACAATATATGTTAAGTCACAACTGATGGCACCGATCACAAACATTAAATATTCTTAATCTTTTTAAAAGTGGGGTAGATTGGGTTGGGTTGAATTGTAACCTTATTTTTCGAGTTGATTAGGTTGACCCGACCAAAAAAATGTCAACCCGCAAACTGAACTGAATAATGATTTGGGTTAGATAAATGGGATCATCAAATCATATAAACATCTTTAATATATCGGTACGTAAGGATATATATTTTTTTTAAAAGTAAGAAAAAGATTTATTTCACATGTGACATTTAATATCATATCTTATCGTATATAATCAAGAGTTTACAAACTTTAGATGAAACGAATGAGGAAAAGATGCCATAATTTTTTTAATGACATATCATTAATGTATAATAAAATAAACGTCGTGGGAATATATGATAACAATTTTTTTTTTTTTTTTCGATCTAACTTATAAGTAAAAACAAAAGATACAGTGAACGTACCATATCTTACATTATTGTCAGCTTTCATGTTCTTCGATCGTTCATCGTTGAATAAATTTTAAAATTTTAAATATTTTCGATAAATATTATTTGGTGTCGGTGGAGAAATAAGACATAATTCAATAACCCTGAAAGTAAAACCCGAGCTGGTAGTGTAATTCTTATCATCGTAGATTTTCAAAATAGGTCGATGAATTTCAAAAGTGGATACGAATAAAGTGAATTTGATTTGGATTAAGATCTTAGAAATCATAATGAAATTAAATGGGAATTAGTTGTTGGCCAAATTGGATACAAAATTAATAATAATAATAATAATAATAATAATAATAATATATTTAATTTCAACAAGAGATCTCATTGGTAGAAAAAATTAATTTAAAAACAAATGATCTTTGACTTTAAAATATTGAGTTTGACTTTGAAGGGGAAAATCACATCGAACTTATTATTTAAATAATGTATCGTGACTTATTACTTCATCGAGCATTCTTAAATATAAAGACTATTAGTATTGGTTTTGTAACAATTCAAGTTTATTGTTAGCAGATATTGTCTGTTTTGGCTCATTATGTATTACTCTCAGGTTCACCGTTTTAGAGTCTACCAGAGAGAAATTTTCACACCACCTTTGTTCCGCATTGGCACACCTCAGTGTCTGGCTTTGATACCATTGTAATAGCACAAGCCCACCACTAGCAGATATTGTCTGTTTTGACCCGTTACGTATTATCAATAGGTTCACAGTTTTAGAACGCGTATACTAGAGAGAAGCTTCCACACCTTTATCAGGAATGTTTCGTTCCCTCTCTAATCGATGTGAGACCTCATAATCCACCCCCTTAGGGCCCAACGTCCTTGTTGGTACACCACTTGATGTCTAGCTCTAATACCATTGCAACAATCCAAGCCCACTACTAGCAGACATTGACCGTTTTGGCCCATTACATATCGTTGTTAGCCTCACGGTTTTAAAACACGTCTACTAAGGACAGGTTTCACCCATTTATAAGAAATGTTTCGTTCCCCTCTCCAATCAACGTGGAACCTCACATGTTTAACCCCTGAACTTATAAGAAGTATTTCGTTCACCTCTCCAACCGATGTAAGACCTCACACGTTTAGCCTCTAAACTTTTGAGATGTGAGTCAATGGTCATTGAACTTTCAAAACCATAAATTTCATCCTCGTTTTCTAAATTTTTTTAAATTCACGAACCTACTAGATACAAAATCGAAACTTCAAGGGTACGCTAGACATAAAATTCAAATTTACAAACTGAATTTATCAGAGATATATTAGATGCAAAATTAAAAGTTCATGAATTTATTAGACTCAAAATTAAAAGATTAGAGACTTATTAGACACTTTTAAAGATACGAACGAACGAACGAACGTGAACATCTTCGGGCTTTTCGTATTTGTAGCACTGTTTTCTGCCCACACTCTGAAATCCACTCACAATTTGGACCCTATGGCTCTCATACTAACAGACTTGGTTCCTAACAACAAGCACACAAGGGAGCCAATCAAATGGCAGTAATTAACAAACCATACAACTCAGCTACTTGCTATTAATTTCATTACACAAAGTGGAAGAGAGGGGAAGAACTATTTAGCTTAAGGCTAAGGCAGATAGCGAGATAGCTAGCAGGCTCCTAAAAGCTAACAAACAAACTAACCCATGGTGTAGGAAGGCGTTGGCAAGTTGATCACTGTGGTCTTCACTTTGGTCATCATGTTGATGCTGTTGGTCACTCCTTGAGAGCCAATTCCACTGTCCTTGATTCCCTGTTCCACATACCCTGGTTCGTAAACGCGATATTCGTTTCGAGTAATGGTGGGGATGTAGATATTAACTATACCTGGAATGGGAAATGATCGGGTCCTCGAGCGGGTGCAGAGTTGATTTGAACTGTCCCGGTTTCCATTGCGTCGCTTATCAATATCGCCTTGTTGATGTCCTTTGTGAAGACACATCCCTGTTTTTGAACATGTTACTCATACTCATATTGATAGTTCTAGTTAGAACACACTACAAGAACAATTATCAGACACGTTTTTAACTGTTTTCGAAATGACGAAGTTTTGGAACAACTAGGCTGAGAGAGAGTGTGATGTCCCACGTTGGTTGGGAAGGAGAACAAACCACCCTTTATAAGGGTGTGGAAACCTTCCCCTATCAGACGCGTTTTAAAGCCTTGAGGGGAAGTCCGAAAGGGAAAGCCCCAAGAGGACAATATCTGCTAGCGATGGATCTGGACTGTTACAAATGGTATCAGAGCTAGACATCGGACGATGTGTCAGCCTTCTCGTTGTTCCTTGAAGGAGGGTAGACACGAGGCGGTGTGCCAGTAAGGACGCTGGCCCCAAAGGGGATGGATTTGGGGGCGGTCCGACATCGATTGGAGGAAGGAAAGAGTGCAAGCGAGGACGCTGGGCCCCGAAGGGGAGTGGATTGTAATGTCCCACGTTGGTTGGGGAGGAGAACAAACCATCCTTTATAAGGGTGTGGAAACCTTCCCCTAGCAGACGCGTTTTAAAGCCTTGAGGGGAAGCCCGAAAGGGAAAGCCCAAAGAGGACAATATCTGCTAGCGGTGGATCTGGGCCGTTACAGAGAGAGTTGTTTTTATACCTGAAGTCCGAAGTTGCTAGCATTGCAATGGTGGATTCCTTCTTCAATGGAGCTGATCCTTATGACTGGTAAAACTGGTCCAAAGGGTTCTTCCCATGCAATCCTCATATCAGGTCTAATATTATCTAACAACAAGGGCCATATCAGGTTGCCTTCTCTTCTGTACTCCTGGCAAAATGTTGCTCCCTTTTCCTTTGCATCCATTACCAACCCTTCGATGAAATTTGCCGACGACTCGGTCACGACTGGAGTAATGTCTGAGTCGTCTTCCGGGGCACCGACGGTTAGTTTAGCCACCCGGGCATTTACTTTCTCAACCAAAGCATCTGCTACGGACTCCATTACCAAAACAACCTTGACGGCGGTGCACCTTTGGCCACTGTCATCAAAAAGAAAAGAAGTATAAGGAACTTAGTTGATGCCTGAAATATAAATGTTCCAATATGGTTATGATTTTGGTAGGAAGAAGATCAAGTTCATTTCACTAAAGACAACCTACTCTGTTCTAAGGATGAAGAACAAGAACAAGTTATCCTCTTTCTAGCAAATCAGCCAAGCGGTTTAGATTTTCATTCATGTTAAAGAACACGTTATCTTCTTTACCCGCGTGGGGTCTGGTCTCTGTTGATGATTGTTGGGAGAGGAGTCCCACATCGACTAATTAAGGGGTTGACCGTGGGTTTATAAGTAAGGAATATATTTATATTGGTATGAGGCCTTTTGGGGAAACCATAAGCAAAGCCATGAGAGCTTATGCTCAAAGTGGACAATATCATATCATTGTGAAGGTTCGTGATTCCTAACAATCTCACCTGTAAGAAAAGCCTCCCTTTATGATATTTGCAGCGACTAAATCGAGATCTGCATCCTCGAGAACGATGCAGGCGTCTTTGCCTCCCAGTTCCATTTGAAGAGGTATCATGCCTGCCTTCTTTGAAATCGCAATACCAGTATCTCCACCAGTAAAGCTGCACAGAGAAAAGCAGTACAAGACTGTGAGATCCCACGTCGGTTGGGGAAGAGAACGAAGCATTCTTTATAAGGGCGTGGAAACCTCTTCCAAGTAGACATGTTTTAAAAACCTTGAGGGGAAACCCGAAAGAAAAAGCTCAAAGAGAACAATATCTGCTATCGGTGGGCTTGGGCCGTTACAAAAATAGAGTCATGCAAATGGGAGAAATTGTAAATCATCATCATATGTTTACCTTATACAGTCTACACCAGGATGCATCGTGAGGAAATCACCAATCTCAGAACCTTTACCAGTGACACAACTAATAAGGCCTTTAGGAAAACCAGCAAGATGGAAGCAATGCACCATATGAAGAGCGGAAACAGCACCCTGAGTTATGGTAAGAGCATTATACAGATGGCAAACAAATTGCACAGTCTCTACATGATGCTAATATCTGTTCTGTTTTAGTTGATTCTGAATTCATGATCCACTCGACAGAACCGAGTTAAACGAAACAGAAAAGGAATTTACAGTCAGTTCCAAGCGCGTCGAGTTATTTGATTCATTGTTCATCAATGGAGATTGTATTAAAGAGACAATGATGAGCTAATTTAGTATTAGAGTACCTGAGTTGGAGGCTTGAGGACGATCGAATTTCCAGCAATCAAAGCCGGTGCAATTTTCGAGACAGCCAGATTGACAGGATAGTTAAATGGAGGAATGGCTAAGATCACACCAAGTGGGATCTGAATATTTCATGTTCAAAAGTGAAGCATAAAACAGATTAGGAACATGAAATTGTGCTTTATAATCTAAAAGTAGTTTTGTCCCATAAGAACAAAGAAGAACAGAACATGTACCTTGGAAGTAAGGCAATATTTGGTCCTTTCATTTCCAGGAAAACTATCAGAAACCAAGAACTTCCCTTCTCCCAAGATCCTAACACCTTCTTCAGCACAATATGAAACAAGATCCCCAGACCTCACAACCTTCACATCATTCAAACCATTATCACTTCACATTTCAAGAGCTAACAATCCAACAAGAACAGCAGTAACTCAGTAGTAGTACCTCAGTCACTGCATCTTTAGCTGGTTTTGCAATTTCCTTCACCAAACACTCAGCAATGGGTGCTTTATGTTCTTTCAAAATTGCAGCTGCCTTATGAAGAAGCTCAGCTCTCTTCCACAATGGAGTCTTAGCCCATAATTTCTGAGCAGTTTTGGCTATTTCCATCACTTGATTAACCTCCTCTTGGTTACAAGCTATTTTAACAAACACCTTATAGGCATGAATAACCCTTTAAACAAACAGAATTCACTAACATTCCTAGCAACCCACAACATTAATTTCAACAAATTTCTCACACATTCAGCAACATAATCTCATAATTCATTGAGAAGAAACAAAATTCCAAGGAGAAATGGGATTAATCGTCATACCTTGAACTCTGTACTGCGTCTTCCTCGTAGTGGGGTTGATAATGGCGACGCTCTTCCCGGAGGAGGATTTCTTCCACTCACCTTCGGAATAGTATTTGTAAACTTCCCCGTCGAGAATCTCTGCAAAAACCCCATTACCCGCCATGGAAAATGATGAGAAAAGAAACGGGGATTGGGGGAATTGGGGAATTTGGGGGAGATTCTTTGAGAGAGAAGAAGAAATTGAAGAGATGAAAACAGGGGAGTACGTGGATGAATTTGGGAGATGGATCTTGGTGGATTAAATAGGAGGAAGAAAAAGAACCACGCTTTTGATTCTGTAAGTCCCAAACCAGGGAGTGGCTTCTCTTTCGCCATGTGAGCGTTTAACTGTTTTTACTGTTAACTGTTTTTTTATGGCAAATGAGATTTTTATTTTTAAATTTAAAAAAACACTAAAATAAATACATATTTGCTTTTTTTTTTTTTTTTTTTTNAATATAAATATTTATCATAATTAATAAAAATACATATTTAGTCTAAAAAAATTTACTTACCATTATTTTTAAAAAATATATTTAAATTTTTAAAAATTATGTTTTTATATAAAAAAAAAAGTTTTTTTTTTCTAGATAGTCCAAATTTTTAATGTTATTTTGATTTTCGAGGAAGAATAACGAGAACAAAATCATTAAACAAAAAAACCTTAAATTATATTAAAATTTTCAAAATTTTAATTAAAAACAACCGAGATCAGAAGTACGTAGAACACATGTTTCATGCGTAAGAACTTGAATTCATCGTGTTACATGAACAAATTAGATAATTTGGCTTCCTTGTCTCGAGAGATTCAAAATAATAATAATAATAATAATAATAAGTACAGTGAAAAATTCAAATTTATGGTTACTTGGTCGAGAATATATGTTTCAGCCCATGTTTGATTAATATTCGTTTCGAATCAGGTCTTCTTAAGACTATTTTGGATATTCAATTTAAGTTTAGTTGTAATATTCTATATCAGTTGGAAAATGTATTCAGATGTTTAAGGTAGTGTAAATGATAAAAGGGTAGTAACTCGTATTACGGGAGAAAATTTTGTGCAGCGTTTCGTTACTATTAATGGGTGGCTTCATGGTTTTTTAGGGGCACGTGCATCCCAAGTGCTCGTGTTTTATTGTTCATCATTATCTGTGTGTTCATTTTGCATGGGACGCCATGAAAATGTACTTGTCAATCTACACATAAACCGACAGTTAGAGACTCGAGTCCCCCCACTTTCAGACGTTGAACAAAAACTTATGTACCATTCCACAAAATCTATAACCCTAAATTGTTTACAACATGGGTAGTACGAATCTTAAATATTTGAACTCGTCGAGCGTTCTTGTCACTCCTTAGGAAACAAAACTCAATACAGTTCCTTTTTTTCTTTCATTCTATTATACTTTACTCGTGTCGTCGTGGTACGAAACATCGAATCTTAAATGATAATGAACAAGAGAAGAGAGGATCAAGAACATGTTTTGTGGAGAAGAGAGGATCGACCTACGACCAGGCTACAAGTACGAGTAGGTAGGTGGCTAGGAAGAGGGGCGGTTGAGCTACCTTTTCAATCAATCTTCGATCGTCCCCTAAATACTAGCCGATAGTTCAACCTCCATGCTTCACGATTATTGAACTAAAAAAAACCGACCATCAATTATGAGCTTTGGGATTGGTTTGAATTGATAAGGTATGTGTGAAAGGGTTGGTTCTCTTTATGGGTAGAAGCCCTAAACCATAACTTTCCCTTTGTCACACATCAATTTCTACATAGAGAGTAGTGCCTTTGTTATAACTATATCTCTTCACATTACCTTTCAAACTTAGTTGCAAAGAAACCTATTCCAATTAGGAATTTGGTGCTAATTATAAAAACAAAGACTCGAGATTTAGATTAGAGCAACACCCACGCACGTAGCTTGCTCCGTCGAGCAAGAGACTCAAGGAAATCGATTCGAGCATGAGATTTAGACTGTAGTAACACTCACGCACGTAGCAATGCTTGGGAAGGAAATTCAGTGGAATTCCGACTCCAAACCCGTTTGGAGTGGATTTCTACTTTCTCCTGTCACTCTCTCAAAAATCTCTAAACTCTAGAATCGGTAACACGAAGATTTTCAGTCCTCTGCTCTACCAACTGAGCGATACCGACCATTTCATTTCCTACACATTATCCTAATTGCCAATAGCAGATTTGAACCGGTAATACGAGGATTTTCAGTCCTCTGCTCTACTAACTGAGCGATACCGGTCATTTCATTTCCTACACATTATCCTTATTATCAATAGCAGATTTGAACCGGTAATACGAGGATTTTCAATCCTATGCTCTACTAACTAAGCGATATCAGCCATTTCATTCCTACTTCTTTTTTCTCTCTTTCATTTTTTCTTCCATTCTTAGCAATCTGATGAAGGCTGATCGAGACCTCTAATTAAGAAATGATGGTCAAAATGACCAATTTACCCTTCAGAGTTGACTTTGACTAATCGTTCCCTGTATGCTTATATTTTTTTTTTCTTGAATTGTGGGATTTGTGTTAGCAATCTGGGCTAATTCAGACCTCTCATTAAGAAACGAGGATTAAAATGACCAATTTACCCCTAAGAGTTGACTTTGACCAATTTTCACTGTTTTCTTATATTTTTTTTTGAATTCGGTTCGGGGATTTGTGTAAGTATTTTTCTCTTCTATCTCATCTGTAAATTCAACATTTAAGATTCTCAATACAGTTTCGGAAGTTCGACTTTAAAAATAAAAATCGAGTTTTTAATTTCTCGTTAGACTTAAATATTACTATAGATTACTCCCAAATCAGACTCACTAGTGATTTGTTTACTTTAGACTTTTATAATTTCGTTTTCAAAAAGTTCTATCTCCTCCAAGAAAGTCGGGTTGGTGCTCGGGACATGTTTGTCACCAACCTAAATAATTATAGATGATATTTCATGTGGTTTCTAAGCCTTTGGGTAAGCCAAGTTTGTGGCTATGGTGCTCAATGACTTCTTTGTGGTGATTGTGAAAGAACGTGAAGGCAAAGTGACCCACCAATTCTTTATCTCTATTCCATAGCCATATGTTCAATAAAGCTAAAGGAAAATTGAATTTCTAGAATATTCCTCTCATTTCTTACATTTACCCCCTTCATTTTTTTTCACTTACCTACTTTCGAATATTATGCCGTGGAATATTCCAACTCATGTACAAAGATACCATTACTATCATTACTATTTGACTCGAACCTGTTCTAAAAAAGTCGAGACATGTGGGTTGTTTTGTAGCTTTGTAAGTTCTCATGGTTAAAGTGAAACTATCCTCACGAGCCAATACAAGTTCTTTTAACATGTTTTGTGTGATATCCCACATTGGTTCGGGAGGAGAACGAAACACCCGTATAAGGGTGTGGAAACCTTTCTCTAGCAAACGCGTTTTAAAAGCCTTGAGGGGAAGCCCGAAAGGAAAAGTTCAAAGAGGACAATATCTACTAGCAGTGGGTCTGGGCCGTTATATTTCGTTCTCACTCACTCTCATTCAGATGTTGTGACATTCGAGTAAAGGAGGGGTATCCGAATGAAGGTTATACTGATGATAAGATGGCTAAGAAAGTCTTAAAATAATTGAAAGTTTTTAGTGGCTCAATCATATACTTACTTTGAGCAATACTATGTTGGATGACCTCCTAGTAACTTTTCTAGAATGCATGTGAGTGAGGACAAAACATGCTGGAAGGACTCGTGTTGGTCTGCGAGGATAGTCTTCTCTCTTCAGAAGCAAGAAGTAGGTACAGGAGATACAGGGGAATGTCGGGCCATCAGGTGATGAACCCAGATTTTGAATCTCGATCCACATCCTGGACATGGGTTGTTACAGATGTAGTCTTAAATCGTTAACTTCTCTTTTACTCTAGCATCATAAACTTGAATTTGAATGTTGGAGTTTGGATGGATAAGGTGCACCTTGTTGGCAAAGGTAAAAACTTTCAATTATTTTAAGACTTTCTTAGCCATCTTATCATCAGTTGCTCAAAGTATATGATTGAGGACAAAACATGTCGGGGATGACCTCCTAGGAACTTTACTAGAATGCATGTGAGTGAGGACAAAACATGCTGGAAGGACTCGTGTTGGTCTGTGAGGATAGTCTTCTCTCTTCAGAAGCAAGAAGTAGGTACAGGAGATATAGGGGAATGTCGGGTCATCAGGTGATGAACCCAGATTTTGAATCTCGATCCACATCCTGAACATGGGTCGTTACAGATGTAGTCTTAAATCATTAACTCTTCTTTTACTCGAGCATCATAAACTTGAATTTGAATGTTCGGAGTTTGGATGGATAAGTATTGAGGTTGTTCTATGGTTGAAATGGTTAGGTGTGTGGTCCTAAAAGCCATTTCTTCATATCAATAATGGGCTCTCCACAAGAGAGGCAATAAATATCACTCCTATGAGTGAATTGCACTCAATATTCATCAACTATCCAACCACTTTTTTTGGCTTATTATTAACATCAAAATAAATATTTATATAGCTAATTCAAATTTTCTCGAACCAACGTCTTACTTTATTAAATTATGTTCAAACCAATTTTTTCTGAGTCAGTCTATTAATAAATATAGTTTTACTGATATAGTAGACTTCTTTCGAGTTTTCTTTTTGAACTTCAATAAAAATTTAAAAATAAAAGTAAAAGTAAAAGTTTTATGAACATAGTAAAATTCTTTATGTTATTTAAGTAAAAGTTTAAAAATAAAAAAAATAATAAAAAATAAAAGTTATTATAATTGAATATTATTGTAATTTGTAAATTAA
Organism: Cucurbita pepo subsp. pepo; assembly: GCF_002806865.2. Taxonomy (NCBI): domain Eukaryota; kingdom Viridiplantae; phylum Streptophyta; class Magnoliopsida; order Cucurbitales; family Cucurbitaceae; genus Cucurbita; species Cucurbita pepo. The sequence continues at coordinate 10,087,932 of NC_036644.1, read as the reverse complement.
TTTAATATAAAAAAAATGAAGAAAATTGAATTAAAAATAACAATCTGCTTTCATTGAGAGTCGAACTCAAGACCTCCCGCTTACTAAACGGGTGCTCTAACCAACTGAGCTATGAAAGCTTTTTGCTTGAGGTTTTAACTTTATTTATATTTTTTAAAAAACTTATTATATTATTGATGAAATTGACTTTTATTTCAATAAAATAAAGAAGGGTAAAAAGAGGATTTGAACTTAAAACTTAAACGAACAACAAAATTAATTTTTTATTAAATTATCCTTAATAACCTGTTGAGCAGCTCGTAGAGTCGGTTTTCTCATTTACCCACAACGGAGGAGCCGCCCCCACCAGGCAACCGACTACGGATCATAACACACTCTTCACACAACAAATCCACGTTGAAGTTGACTGATCCACTCAGCCAATCGTCAGAATGTGTACGAGATACCATAGTGGCCCAATATCTCAATAACACCTTTGTCTAAAGCTTCGAAAATGATATTGAATATCCAAAAGAATAATCTAACCAAAAAGTCACCCTTGGACGTAAAAAGTGAAGTACGATTTTCAAATAACCGATGCATATACGATTTTCATATTACATTTTCTCTTTCATACATTCAACTGTGAAAAATAAATACTATGATGGTTCCGATCCCAAAGTTTCTTTTCTTTTCCTTAAAAAAAATCCACTTTCCCGTCGATGTGAGCTCTTGGGGAAGATTAGCCTGTTATAGGAGGCCTACGCCCCATAGACACTGTCTACCTGAGAAATATTTCGTAGCTTTATTATTTCGTTTGTTATTCAGCAATCCCAAAGCTTTATTATTTCGCTTTAATATTTCATAACAGATATATTGTTAAGAGTCTTCCGTCGTGAAAACAAAAACAAGTTTGTGACAATCTTCCCCAAGTTAATTCTTGAGATAAAATTGAGCCTAAATGATCGAAGAACAACGAACGACCAATAACCCCATAAGCTCATTAAACCCGACATGATTCAACGTTAGATCAATCACGCACCATTTTACAATTTGTTTACCAAAGTTTCTGTGGTTCTTTATTTAGATCAAACTTGTAAAAAGGACAGCTTGGATTACATTCATAAACTCCTAAAGCAAACGACACAGAAAAGTATTAGGTCATGTTGAAAAATTTACAGGAGGCCGAGGCTGCCATGGATGTCTCTTGAACTCAGCTGCGAACAAAGAGCTTTGCAGAAGAGCATCGAGCCGCACAGCTGAACCAGCACGACAAAAACCCCGACACGCCCAAAGTCGCTTGCGAAGAACTGACTTCCCTTCTCTGGATAACTCTCACAAACTCATCCGAGCTCAAGTCGCCATCGCCATTCGCGTCGAATATGTGAAATATTATGTCCACGACATTGGACGTGATCGAAACTCCACAGACCTTACTCCCAAAAGCCACAAGAATCATGAAATTAAATATCATATTTGACCTTTTATTACAGTCAAATATCTAGGGTTTAGGGTTTATTACAGGCAAATATGAGATTGGATATCATATTTGACCTTTTATTACAGTCAAATATGTAATAAATATCTAGGGTTTAGGGAATATTACAGGCAAATATCCGTCGATCGTTCATTCAAGACCTTTGGTCTCTATCCAAACCCAATGAAAAAAAAAATGGGATCATATCTTATAGACTCGTTGAAAATGATTCTGATCTAGTTCATGACTTATTAGAAGTAGAAGACACTAGGTTGGGATTGGGATAATGATCTAGTGACATTGCTTTTTCGACCCAGACCCAGAAATCCCCAGAGATTTCTCTATGAACAATACAAGTCGGAGTTGGAAGAAGGAGAAGGAGTCCTCGA
>NC_036644.1:10078080-10085121 GCF_002806865.2 Cucurbita pepo subsp. pepo | reverse complement strand
AACCCTAAACCCTAGATATTTGACTGTAATAACGAGGAATAAACCCTAAACCCTAGATATTGACTGTAATAACGAGGAATAAACCCTAAACCCTAGATATTTGACTGTAATAACGAGGAATAAACCCTAAACCCTAGATATTGACTGTAATAACGAGAAATAAACCTGACTGCAATAGCGAGGAATAAACCCTAAACCCTAGATATTTGACGGTAATAACAATAGTTACACTTTCACCACCGTTTAGATGCGGTGGTTTTAGCAAATATTGTGACGTGATACTTACTTGGGAAGCGGCTCGTTGGAAATCTTGTTTTGTGAGCTCTCCATTTACTTTTCCATAGCTGAAAATGGCCAATGAGAAGGGTTCCAGCTTCTTACGTAGCTCAGCGAAGTGTTTGAATTCTTCGTATGTGATTCGGATGTTTTTGAAATGGTGTTCTTTGTTTAATGCTTCGACTCGATCGAGGAGCTTGTCTATGTGGTTTATGTCGGCTGCTGCAACGATGGAGAGTGCGAAGTCTTTGGCTGATATGCTTCCTTGTGACTTGAAATCATAATGTGAGAACTCTAGTTTAAGTATCTGCAAAATCACCCGATTCAAAAGTTTAGGTATTCCAATCACGAACGCCATAATCCGCTCTTCTTTTGTTAAGCTAAGGAATTCGAACGTTTAAGGATATAAGCCTAAACATGTGAACGTTTGATATCTTTGTCCAACGTTTGCTGGAGAGAGATTTCCACACCCTTTAAAGAACGTTTCGTTCCCTTCTCCAATCGATGTCGGATCTTACTATCTACCCGGGGAGAGATTTCCACACCCTTATAAAGAATGTTTCGTTCCCTTCTTCGACCGATGTGGGATCTTACAATCCTTGGGGGTCAAGGTCCTTGCTAGCACACAGCCCAATGTCTAGCTCTAATACCATTTATAACCACCTAAACCCACCACTAGTAGATGTTACAATTCAACCCCTTGGGGGTCAAGGTCCTTGCTAGCACACAGCCCGATGTCTAGCTCTAATACCATTTGTAACCACCCAAACCTACCACTAGTAGATATTATCTGTTTTTGTCCGTTACGTATCGTCGTCAGTCTCACGGTTTTAAAAACATCTGTCATAGAGAAGAATGTTTCGATCCCCTCTCAAGCCGAGGTGGGATCTTATATATACAAGCTTCCAGCCGACGCGGGATCCCACCACATACAAGCTTCCACACAAGCTTCCAGCCGACGTGGGATCCCACACACAAGCTTCCAGTCGACGCGGGAATCTCACATACAAGATTTTACCCCAATAGATCACTATCGAAACTAACCCATTGGTTCGATATAACCAACTTTATTTTGACCGTTCTCGGATTTGAATACAAAATTCGAAGGGAAATCATACCTCATCATGAAGTTGTCTTAAAAATTGAACGAACTTATCATGGTGAAGAGAGCCATTTCCATCTTGACCAAAGAAATACTCAACCAAACCACCATTTTCAACGCAAGCTTTCACCCCAAGCCTCCTCCCATCTCTATGATGAGCTCCTTGCCTGTTTTGTTTCCTCATCAACCCCATCACTTTCTTGAACTCCTCCCTGTCTATTTCTCTATTTCCAACACCAAAATGGTTCAAAAATGGCAAAAAAAAAACATGACAAAACATGAAACACGACACAAATAGAGAACAAATTGTCTAACCCATTGTTGTCAATATCAAACATTTTGAATGCCACTGAAAAGCTTGACTCTGGTATGCTTAGAAGTGTAACAAAAAAGATGTACCTGAAAGTGTTCATTAAGCTTTAAATTGAGTATTAGGTTTAAGAAGGAAAAGGGTTGAGCTTTATACTCTGCAAAGGAGATGAGTCCATCATTGTTGGTGTCAAAAAGCATGAAGAATTTAGAAGGAACACAATAGAGCTCTCCATGAACTCTTCTTTCTCCTCTTAGAAACCCTTCTCTTACTCGATTCGACTCCGATGGAGGAAATACAGGAACAATCGCTCTCATTAGATCCGATGGTGTCATGAAAATTTCTCCGTCCGCTGTGTGAATAGATGCAAAATACTCGAACACCTTCTCGGGAGGGCTTTGGATTCTTATTCGTTTTTCGTAGTTGAAAAACACTCGTCTTCTGTAATCATCTGGAAATGATCGAACGCAAAATATGAACAAAAGATTAAATTTACCGTGATCCATTAGGTTAAAATGTTGGATACGAAAAGCACCCCATCTTTTGTAATTATCTAGAATCGATCGGACACAAAACATGAACAAAAGATTAAATTTACCATGACCCATTAGGTTAAAATGCTGGATACGAAGAAAAACACCCGTCTGTAATCATCTAGAACCATTTGGACACAAAACATGAACAAAAGATTTTTAATTCATTCTCCTCCCTAACCAACGTGGGATTTTACAATCCACCCCTTCGGGGCTCAGGGTCCAAACGAATGTGGGATTTTACAATCCACCCCCTTCGGGGTCCAGGGTTTTCCATTCTCCAATCATGTGGACACCCACAATTCACCCCCTTTGGAGCCCAGGGTCCTTATTGGCACATCACCTCCAGTCCACTCTCTTCGGGGCTCAGCCTCCTTGCTGACACATTGCCAACTCTAATACCATTTATAATTGTCCTCTTTGGGCAACCCTTCGGGTTTCCCCTCAAGATTTTTAAAACGCGTCAAGAGAGGTTTCCACACCCTTGTAAATGATATTTCGTTCTCCTCCCCAATCAACGTGGAATCTTACAAGATCATACTATGGTTGATGAACATTCACTTACCTCCAAATAAAAACCTTGGTTTCTTCGTTGCATTTTGATTCGGCAATGGGTATGGAAACCGATCTTCGTTCACCGTCCATGTCGTTTGTTTCGGAAAGTCAGCAAAAGAAACTTGCAAATTTGAGCTAAAAAACGACCCAACTCCGACAATCAAAGCCCCGGAAGCAATTGATTTGGTTAAGAAGTCGAATATGGAGCTTCTTCTATTATCTCGATCGGAGCCAGCTTGGATAAGTTGTGGTGGTGAAGCTATTATAAATTTATGGATCGATTTGGAATTAGATTTTGAAGCTAAAGACGTCAAAGAAAACATACTATAATTCAAATCGATCTTCAATGTCTCCAAGAAAAAATGGCTAAGGAAGAACAAAAGAGAGAGAGACATAAATAGGTTAACCAAAAATTGGATCCCAAAATGAGGCATTTGATTTGGTCATTGGTTATAACTGTTTTTTCAAAAGTTAGTTGGTTTTTGTGGTGTAAGAAATTAATTTTTTTATTAAATTAAAAACAAATATATATTTGATTAAATTTATATTTATACCTCAATTGGTTTGGGCCTATAAATAATGGGCTTTGTGGAAATGTAATAGAGGGTGTTCTTATGAATTGAGGCCCATTAACTTTCTCGGGTTCGTGGGTTAGGTTGAATTTGTTCGGTTTGTTCGGGTCATTTATTAAAAAAATATATTTATTACAAAAAATAAAAAATTAGTTTTAAAAAATCGAGATACAAATTACCTTCCAAATAGTTTTTAAAAATATTTTACCGCCTTAAAAAAAAAGAATATTTTATAAAATTAACAATAAATTCGAATAATTTGTTAAAATTTTAATTTATTTGAACCTAATTTAATTTAAATAAGTTCATAACTCAACCAAAATCGTACGGGTTAAGTTTGGTTGATCATTTTTTTTTTTTTTTTTGGGTAATTGAGCTTTTTGAATATTCTGTAACAAATGAGAAAACATGTTTAGTCTCGATGTCACGATCATGTTTGTCCAAAGCATGTTGCTTATGGCCACATGACAGATATCCTAGTCTTGCTTGTATGGGTCGGTTGACAGGGACGTCAACTAATTGAGTGGGGGAGGATGTCACGGTCATGCAATTATCATGCATGTCCAAGGCGTGTTGTCAATGGCTGCATGACAGATATCTCGGTCTTGCTTGTCTAGAATGTGTTGTCTATGGTTGCATGCCCGTTCCAAACCCCTTTTACATGCTTTCATCCTAGATAAGTATTTACCATGTCATGAAATATTTATAATATTTTTGCATTAAATTAAACTAAATTATTAAATTGATATTTATTTATTCCAAAAAAGATCCTTTTTCATATAAAAATATTTATATATATATATATATAATATGAAGTTGAAAACTTTCAAGATTCTCATTTGAAATTAATAGGAAAAGAAAATGTGGCGTTGTCGTGTTGTGACATGTGGGATGGTCCCCACATCTGTCATTTTTTTGGGTGCCTTATCCATTATTTTCCTTTTCCAAAAATAATTAAAATTGAAGGAAATAAAAAGAAAATTATGTCTTATCAACTCTAGAAAGTGACGTGGAGGTGAGCCACTTGTGATTGTGACATAAATGATAAAGTCATTATATATCTAAATTCTATAAATAAATAAATAAATAGTTTAAAATTAATATATATTTAAAAATAATGGCTCACAACTCTTTATCTTTTAAAAAAAAATAAAAAAAATAAATGCATTTTAGAAAGGGAACAAAACATTTTGTAGAAATTTCTCCCTCGTATACGCAGAAACGAACACGACTCTCCACACAATGGTATGATATTGTCCACTTTGAGCATAAGCTCTCATGGCTTTGCTTTGGGCTTCTATGGAAGGCTTCACACCAGTGGAGAGAGTATTTCTTGTTTATAAACTCATGATCATTCCCTAAATTAGCTGAGATGGGACTTTCATCATCCAACAAAGCTGACGGCGATATGTAACGAGTCAAGACAAACAATATCTGTTAGTGATGAGCTTGAGTTGTTACAAATAATAACAGAGCCAGACATCGAATTGTGTGTTAGCGAGGACGCTAAGTCTCCAAGAGAGATGAATTGTGAAATCTCACATTGGTTGGAAAGGAAAACAAACTTATAAGAATGTAGAAACCTCTTTCTAACATACGTGTTTTAAAATTGTGAGACTTACAGTGATACGTAATAAGTCAAATCGATATTCAGATTCTTCTCTTGAAAGTTATAGATTGTCACTCGATGCCGACCAAGCTTGTAAACCAGGATTCGTTCGAGGGTCAAGCAATGATGTGCGAAAAGAGAGAGGTGATACTCTATGTCGGGCCTCTCAAAAGCTTGCAACTTCGGTTTCGAAGTGGTATCGAACTAAGGTCATCCCTCTCATCATGAACACCAATACATGTATCAAATTAACTTAGATAAATAAATTTGTGACATAATTATAATTTATATATTTTATTTTATTTTTCTTTTTCTTGTACTTTACATATTAGCATTTATTTCCCTCTTTTTGCGAAACTCATTCAGTGAACCATGCTGGAGCTGACAAGGTATGACCCCTCCAAGAAACAAAATAAACAAACGATCTTTTTTTTAAAAAGAAATAAATAAATAAAATAAATTATCTTTTTAAACATATTCTTAAAGAATAATTAAGAAATCTTCAAGAACAAAAAACAATACCAGAAATACAAAGATAAAAAAAATCAAAATTACTATGATTAAAAATCAATTATTATTATTATCATTTTTAATTTGGATTGAATTAAATTTTTTAAAAATCCAAAAATTAAAATTCAAAAGTGGACCTAACTGATTCAACTGCATCTGAATATTTAAACTCTAGATAGTTATTATTGAGTATAAGCTCTTATGGCTTCCCCAAAAGGCGTCCACTTTGAGCATAAGTTTCACACCAATGAATAAAGTACGCCTCCCTTTAATCGAGGCTCAATTCCTTTTTCTTTTGAAGTCTTAGTCATTTTTTTACTATGCCTTCGAGGCGGGAAGCGGGAGGCTCGACTCATTTTTCTTTTGGAGTTCTTTGTTCGACATTTGAGGTTTCTATGGACATGGCTAAGTTTAGATCATGGTTCTGATATGGTTCTAATACCATGTTAAATGAACACGACTCTTTACAATGGTATAATATTGTCCACTTTGAACATAATCTCTCGTGCCTTTGCTTTGGGCTTCCCCGAGAGACCTCACCAATGAGGAGAGTATTCTTTGATTGTAAACTCAAGATCATTCCTTAGATTAGCCGTATGTATTATTGAAACATAAAATTTTTAAATAATTTAAAATAATTAACCAAATAACCCAACTCAATTAAAAAAATCAACCAAATCCGATGCAATCCCTACACACCTCGATCCTGCAAAAAAAAAAAAAAAAAATTGATTAAGAAACAAAAAACAGAGAGAGACATCACAATCACAAGAAGAGAGAAGAAAAAGCACAACCAGATTACCTCTTCCAGGCAAAAAGCAAGCACTAAGCAACCAATCAAATGGCGGTAGCACGCTGGTGAAATAGGCTCATCACTGCCTTACGCTTATCTATAACTCACTCGCCGCCCACGCCAATGAAAGCGAAAGGTATTGACAGAAACCGTCTGATTACACGGCGGAGATAACGGAATGCACGAACAGAGAATGCAACAGAGGAAATCTGTTAATGGAGAGGATTTTCCGAACCCTAAATCTCCGTCTAGTCCGATCAGTGAGATTTTAGACCTTTTTAATTCATGCGAGTTTGATTAATTTGGTATCGGTGTCTGGATTTTATCGCAATTTGAGGTCTGAGCGCCGATTGTCGACGAACACAAACAAATTCATATTCTGTATAACATATTAATTTGTACAAAGGTGATTTCCAGAGTTCTTAGTGATGAATAATGTCCGTCACGGTCTCCGAAGAGGAAAAGATAGTACCGTCCAGAACGCAGGTCCGTATGATTCGTCGGAACTTGATACCGTTCCCGCCACCGCCATCTGAGATCAGGAGAAGTTCATCTCCGGAAACTCGGAGATTAGGTAATTACTAATCACAGAGTTGTTTCCAATTTCAACATACCGAAATCATTATAATGTTTCTACGGCCTTGGACATAATCGAGAGCCGGCTACTCTTTGGCTTAAAATCGCCTCTGCGCCGTTGTTGATGAGAAGAAGGCCGAATCAAAGCCGCTAAAGCTCGCTTCACAAGATCGCCTTCAACACCTCCGATTCTAACCAGAGAATT